>NW_008794211.1:4126932-4141881 GCF_000699145.1 Aptenodytes forsteri
AGGCAGCAGGGCAGCGGGCACAGACGGCAGGGCTGGGGTGCCCAAATGGGAGAGCAGCTGCTGCTGGAGGAAGCCTGGAGGCAGGCACGGGCAGCGTGGCAGAGCAGCACGGTCAATAGCTGGCTCCAGCTCAAGGTTTTCAGTGGACTGCAGTAAAGTTTCAAGGTACCTTTGCTACTTCATCTTCATCCTGAAATCTGATTTTCCATCTTCTTGAAACCATCTTGAGAACACGGGAGATTCTCTGCTGTAGTGGGTGGCTGTCTCCCCCCACGCCCCCACTGTTTTCTGTGCAAAACAGTTTCCAATTTAATGTCCCGAGTGGGAATTTCCAGCTGTAACCTAGCTGCACTTTTAGTGTGGCGAGCAAGCAGGCTGACTTGCAGCCACATGATTTGCTCTTGACATTGAACTGTTTGTTCTTTTCACATCCTGGCCACTTCTACTGTGCCTAGGCATTGCTCATAAAACATAAGGGCTTGAAAACATAACCTCCAAAAAGCTGCAGAGCTCTTTGGCTTGTACTTCTCAACGATTAGATCCTTTTCAACACTGTTAGTCTTTGTTTCTAAGGGTTTGTGTATCCCAAACACACGGTGCTGTTGTATTCTGGTCACACAGCTCATTTAGATGCCTGAGCATGCGCTGTACTGCACCCAGCTCCCTACCTCCAGGCATCGGCAGCCTCTGATGCAATTGTATTGATCAACAAAAGATGAAACCAGGGGCATACCCAGCTATCAGTCTTACCTGACCTGCAAGGACTGCTGATGAGGATTTTAAAAAGTCCTAGGCAGACTTTTCAGCAGCTCCCCTTTATTTTAAGGATATCAAAGGATGCAGGTACACCTGCAGGAGGTGTAGAGAAGCGGAGCAGGAGAAGCTGGGCTTTGCCGTGTGCTTTGGTAATGCGTTATTCCCTCCTTTGAAGGCCAGCCAACACCCTGGGTTAATGCCGAGGGAGACAGTGCCACCTCAGCTGCACCTCCTCCCTGCACCTTTGGGATGGTGTGCCCTCCTGGAGGCACCAGGAGGAAGCAGGCTCCATACTCTCCAGTGCGACAGCTGCAGTCACAAGGAATGATCTAGTCATTGCAAATAAATTATTTTGGAAGAGTCAGGCATTGCCTTCTGAAATGACCAAGGTACAATTCTTCAGTCCTATTTCTGGCACTATTCCAGGCTTAAATAAAGATGAGTTATAACACCAAGCCTTGCGAAAAGCATTGAGAAAAATGCTGATCAGGAAGTTTTGTGTAACTTCTTGGCAAAACTTGAGAAGGGAAGGATAGTTTAATTTTTATAGATTTATGGTTGCCTATAAGAAGGAGAAAGGCTTGATGTGGCTGTGGTTCAAATAACTAATTTTCAGTGAATTGTTTCTGCATCCTGTGTTTTATCTGATTGATCCCTATACGTATCTTGAGTCCTTCAGACAGAGTCTGTCCTCTCAGATGCAGTGCCAGATTCCAGTACGAATGTTCAGGAGGGAGAGAAAATACAATATAAATCCAAACCGAATTGAATTTCTTCTTCAGCATAGTCTCCCATTAAGACTGCACTGCCAGCAGTTGCCGAAGTCCTTGTTACCCACACTACAGCCTGCAGCCAGTCTGAAGGCAAAAGCAACTTCTTCTTTCATCTCTTTAAGCACTCCCCTGCCAGCCTTAAAAGTCCTACAGCTGTAACATTGTATAACATGCTTATTTTGTTATTAGTTTTGAGCCACTGGTTAAAAAAGCCAGACTGGTCCACCAACAAATCCCTAAACATCTGTACTATATTTTTATTAATATATGCATTTTATTAATATAAAATATGCACTTTATATTAATATGCATATTTGTTCTCATTAGAAAGTTACTGCCTACATTCAGTTAGAGATTAAATAAGCCATTATAAATTAACTTTAATTTCCCCATTTATAAATCAATCAGTAAACTTTCATCCGTTCTCACTCATTCTCGTGTTTTCAAAGAGATTGTACTTCTTCTGTCTTTGCAAGCTAGTTACTATTATAACTAGTGTTATTGGGAATTAGCTTACAGCATAAAGGAACAAAGACAATCTTGCAGTCGTCACTAGTTAAATGCAACAGAAATAGCAACAAGCTTGCACCAAGCACTAAATCAAAGTCAGCGAGTGAATTACCTGATTGCCAAAGAAGGCTACTAGGTATAACCTGAGAAAATTATAGGCCACTCAGCATAATTTCAAAATCTGAAGTGTCCAGCAAATCACATGATAACTAGAAGTTGGCAGAACACTGTCAGTAAAGCTAGATGCCACCTGGTGAAGGGCGGGTGAAGCACAGGACCTATTACTATGGCTAACATAAAAATGCTTTAGAATGTATTTTAAAATTAATGTGCTTGACCCAGTTACCCCATCTTTTTTTTGCGTGCTCTTTGAAAGAGAAAAACAAATGGATTAAAATCTGATCCTGAGGTGGGAGACCATGACTCTGAGAATGACATCTTGCCAAAGACTCTGAGAATGATATCTTGCCAAAGACTCTGAGAATGACATCTTGCCAAAGATGGTGAACATCTCAACACGAGACGTTGACTGTCAGCCATGAGCACTTCTCTGCTTGAAATGAAAATCATACGAAGACAAGTTGCTTTAAGAAGGGCATGTGAGACTCCATGTAACTCTGTGGCATACATATTTATTTTGATATTTAAGAGGTAGCTGAATTAATCCTGGTTATTCTGGCCCATCTCTAATCCAGATGGCCATTAAAGGCTGGTTTTATGAATCTACTTTCCCTGGGGATAAGCCACTAGTGGTTGCCCAATTCACCTCCAGAGGGTGAAGACCACGTTTAGAGTTGCTTTGACTCCTCACTCAGGCCACGGAGGAAGAACCACATTTGGGGATTTCCACACTCAGTCTGAGAGTGAGAGGAAAGCATGTCCACAAACAAAGGCCTCGACAAGTACCGGCTCCATGAGGTGCCTCGGTACGTGGTTTAATAGTTGACTCATTGCTGGTGATACATAAACCTCAGGACTATAACCCAGGTGGCACAGATTTTTCAGGGATTTCTATGAAGGCTCACTCCTTTTTTGAAAAGGACTAAAGATCAATCTATTGACACTGTGGGGAAAGGGGAAAAGACAAAAAAGAAAACAAAGCTAAAAGGATCCCGGGAAATAATTTACCAGCCCTCCTCCAGAGTTAAACCCAGTACATGTACTTAATTCCTGATACTTGTCTAATCTGCTCTACACAGCTGGAAGTCTAGAAATTTTGATGGACTTCTCAGGTAATCTGCTCCACTACTTCACTAGTTTTACCATTGGAAAGCTTTTCCCATTGCCTAACCTTGCTGTAAAGTGAGATGTCTGTCTTGTCATATCCACCCCCAGACAGAATAAACTACTCATTCCTCTTTGCAAAAGTCTTTTTCACTGACAAAGTTTAATTTAAGAGGGATTTTAGGAAAATGTTTCTCAACAGACCAGGTACTTTTCTAGCAAGTGTACATTTTATGCACTCAAATACAATTATCTATTACTTGATGTAACATTTATCCATTTTAGATTTTAAAAAATCCATTCCTTATACATGCAATATAAATTAGTTCCAACTTAGCCTCAGTACAACCGTTATTTATTAGTTTTCCACAGTATGTCCAAGTCAGTTTACCCAGGGGAAATATTCTTTCAGCTATTACATCAGGAGTAGATATGAATGTAGTATTTATAGACTTTGTTGAGTAACCAAGAAAATGAGCTTTTACAGATAGATAGAAAATTATACCATTTCTGAAATCAATACTCCCATAGCACGTAAACACATACTCCTCGGTCTCTCAGTACATACTACCCCTCACACCAACACCGTGTCCAACCTTCTGTCAAGTCTGTAAGCTCTAATAAGCAGTAGAATTGCCTGAACTCTACACTGTTTTTCTGGAGAAAGTGGTTGAATTAAACTAAGAAGACAATTGTTTTCTGAAATCAGAAGGAAGTCAGGTATTTCAGAGCTAGTACAGACTGTCACATAAAATGTGTTTGTATCTTACTGTGTTTCTGTATGGGTACACATAACCAAAATATTTATCATCAGTTCTTTAATGATCTAATGTATTTATAGCAGTTCTTCCGACATATCATAGAATCATAGAATCACAGAATGATAGAATCATAGAATAGTTTGGGTTGCACAAGATGTGATTTTTTTTTTATTTTAAGGCTATCATAAAACATTTGGTGTGCTGTTAAAGAGAAGCATTATGCAATTACTGAAGGAGTCTCTTCACCATCCTTAATAAACAAAGCATATCATAGATCATAGAATCACAGAATGATAGAATCATAGAATAGTTTGGGTTGCACAAGATGTGATTTTTTTTTATTTTAAGGCTATCATAAAACATTTGGTGTGCTGTTAAAGAGAAGCATTATGCAATTACTGAAGGAGTCTCTTCACCATCCTTAATAAACAAAGTTTAATTATTGTAGACTTACCTAATGTGCAGAAGTAACTTATAGGAGCTGTAAAATATTTTAAGATCCTGTTCACTGCAGGCTAGAGAGATAAACACCTTAGTAGGATGTACCTCAACATTTCCATGCGTTGAGAGCTGACAGAATGATTCCCAAATTTTTTCTTAGGATCTGCAGAAAAGCAATCAAACAGTTTTGCTATATCAACTTCAGGAGTACATTTGTCCCCTGATTTAAGCTGCATATGATCTAGAAAAGTAGCTGGAAGCAAGTATTGCTTCTTATTGTCTACTAATTTGTGGACAAAATGCCTTTTTCTAAATAGTAACATTAGCCATAACAACTGCAAGCAGTTGTACATCAGTAAAGCTCAAACCATCTGTCTGTAGTGCAATTTTTACATTTTTAGATGTTCATAATGCTGTTTCACTGAGGTCTCAAAAATATTCATTTAGAGAGCACGCAATTCTTTTCTACCTACCCAACAATAAACACTGGAAACATTTGGATATTTCCAGGGTTTTGAGGCATCAGTAGCCACAATGTTTAATTGCTTTCTAAATTGAAAGAGGATCATGTTATTCACAGTAAATGAAGCTCTCACTCTAAAAAGCTAGACTGCTTCAGAAATGGGTAGAAAATGTTATTGAATTTGCTGTCACAGTCAAGAGATTTATATGAATGGCTGCAGAGAGTATGTTTGCCGCTTTTACAACACTAATTTTTGTTGTTCTCTCTAAAAACCTATTGATTTTTTTTGTAGAAGCTATATTACAATTATTTTTTCTAATCATCTACTCCATTTTCTTGCCCTCTTACATCTGTCAGTACCCCATCAGTCATAAAGAAATATTTTCTGCATGTGCTGATAAGCCTTATGTCCATGCACCTGAACTGATCCATGCGAAGTCATTCCTCCGCTCAGGAAGGCAATGCAGAGCACTTCCAACACAGCCAGGAGCGGACATGTTGGGGGAAACACTACCATCATGGTCATGATCCATGGAGACCAGTCAAACCAAGGACACATCACTTGTATTTCAAACTGGTCTTGTTTCACAATGAGCCTGCAGACCATGGATGTACCCTATTTAGTCAATATTTAAGTCATGAAAAAAGGGATTAAAGTCACCCCTAGATCCCGGAAGCTCGAGCATTTAAGCATAATCACAAGTTATAGTCTTTTACATAGGCTATAGCTATTTTAGAGATGAAAGTAAATTTAAAGCATATTTCGGTGTGGAATTAATGATGTTTCAGATCCTTTGCAATGTAATCTGTTTGATCAAATTCAAAGGACTTGGTGTCACAACAAAGAGGGGGCACCCAGCCTTCTGGCACTGTCTGTGACAGAAAGTCAGAGAACCTTTCTGGAGAAGTAAACCCCTTCTCTCTCTTTTGCCCAGCCAGGCTCTTCAGCCTTCAAGCACAAGCCTTCGGACAACGTCCATGGAGCTTCCACTCCAGGTCTTCCGAAGGCATCCTCCTCCTCACGACTTTTCTGAACTCTCGCTCAGTTCTTCTCCCCAGCTCTGAAAGCAATGTTTTTCTCTTTCCAGTTCCATGACCAAGTCGTGAAACCCTCATTTTACGACTTCCCTCCCTGCTCAGAAAGTGCCAGTAATGTAGTAACTCTTTACGGGCTGGGGGCCTCACCTATTTATAGGCTGCGAGATGAACATTTCCAGAGGGCCTTGTTATGACTTCTGCGCAGAAGTTTCCATGCCATGCCCGAGTGAATTGGCATACCATCACACTCTAGCGTAACACACTTCGTGAAAGGCTGAACTGACTTTTGCAATAAAGCATATTATATTTACATAGTCACTAACATTAACTTTTCAGAAGTTCTCCTCCTCACAGAAGATTTCTTTACCTGGGGTACAGGTACTACACAATGCATAGTGTAATATAATAATTTCATGGGTAAAGTCTGTCATCCTCAGCTATGGTTTAATAGCTTTTTCTTTAGAAGACAGATTTTCTTGGTTTTATCCAAAGACTGGGGCTCCTCACACCAAAGACAAGTGCCTTCAGAGAGGACAGATCACACTGAAGATAGATCCTTAACCCATAACTACAGCATGCCTTAGGCAGAGATTAACAGGCTGATTTGGTCCACGCTCACTTACACCACAAAGAAGTGGAACAAGGGATGCCCCTGAAAATAAGCGGTGGCTGATCACACACCCTCAGCACGTGGAAGTACCTTCTCCCGCTGAGCCCAGATCAGCCCTAACAGACTCTGCAAGCCCTCCTGTCACGCAGCTCTGTCCTTTGTTCAGCTGTGTGTACAAGGGTTGGTCAACCTGCTTACCTATAAGGTGCAAATACAGCTTCTTTGTTGATCTGTCACCTGCCATCTGCATGTGAGGGACCTTCCCCATGCTCGCTGCGCTGAGGACCTCTGTGTATTGCACCGTTCCTCATGCAGGACAATCACATTGGCAGTTAGCACCACAGTCCCTTTTTCTACAAGGTTTGTCTTTCACTCTCTCTCTCTCTGTTACAGAGGAAGTGCCCCATACTCATAAAGCCTGGCTGGCTGTGGCAGCCCTCCGTCCCAGGGTATGTCTGAGCCCTTCCAGCCAGGTTCTCCTGCTCTGCTGTCTCCATGCACTGCAACAACTGTTGTTCGTGTCCTGAGCTAAAGACACACAAACACCCTCCAGCCATCTTTGCACAGCAACATTGGTTCTGTGAGAAAATAGGGAATGATGCTACAAGAAGGAAGGAAAAGTCAAAAGCAGAAAAAATAATCCATTTTTCAGAGGTCATGAGAAAGTGAGACTCCAGATTATTTCTGTCTTCCAAAATGCATCATTAATTTTGAAAATTTTTTCATTATTTCTGTAGTGCTTTTCTGGAAAAACGTAGCTGACCTCTTATAGTAAGATTCATGCAGATTCTAAAGCATGTATTGGATTATCTTAATCCAACAAAGTCTTAATCTAAGACTTAATTTCTCGGGATATTATGGACATTTGAAAGTAGAAGAATCTGGATTTTAAGACCTGTTATTAGGAACGTTAAGCCAATGTACATCAGGCCTTATGAGTTGAGGTCAGTAACGTTTACTGCAAGTAATTATTCACAAGTCTTTTTAATAGATTTTAAATCCCAAAGCAACCTTTATATGAATTCCAGCCTTTCCTGAACAGCAGATATTTTACTAAATTAAAGGCTTTTTATAACTGAATAACCACTTATGCTTATGTAAGCATTTTCAATGGCCTTATGCATTTTCTTTCTGGTACAATTCTTCTAGTTTCAGCACTAAACTTTCTTATGACCACCTTCTAGGCTGAAGAATTCTCTATTATAAGAACACTTGTCATCATGAGGTAATGAAAGTTTCTGGACAGCACACTTATTAAAACCAGTGTGCCAGGTGCAATGCCACAAATATTGTAGACAGTAGTAATGAATAACTGAGTTTTGACCAACTTTACTAACATTACCTTCTAGTTTCATTGAATTTTTGTTTTACTCCCCCCACTCCCCCAAGAGCACTGATCAGTTGATGCACATCTTGGCCCTTGTGTTAGAGTGGATACAAAGGTGTCCCCATGCAGTCTCTCCTGACGGAAGGGAGCAACTGCAGAGGACCCCATGGAGATCCTTTGCTGTTGCCTGGAGGACAACCTCCTCTTCCAAGAATGATGAGGAGACGTCTCTCAGCTCCCAGCACAACACCCAAGATGAGGTTGTCCAGAGCTTCCTTGCCCTGGTTTAGTGGCAAATGTCTCTTGGTGACAGAATTCTGCCTGCAGGCAACAGTGATAGCCCTTGGATGTCATCACAAGGGAGTCATAGTAACTCACCCTGGGCTTTTTCTTCTATGTCATGCCTAGTAAGAGACCTACGTGTCAGTCTCCACTCCCAATCAAGCCTATATATTAATTTTAGCTTATGTGAAGCTGCAGCTAAGGAAAGAATTTTTTTCCGGCATCCAAAATTTAACAATTCACCCCATAAATATACCACTTTATAAACCAGTATATCTATCCAGAGATCTTCAGATTCTAGTAATTAAAAAAAAAAACAACAAAAAACCACACGTGCATGCAGACATATCTTCACTCCTGCTTGCATTCGGAGGCAAAATCTTTGACCAAGAAACCCTGGATTTCAGTGACACTAAGCAGTCAGTTCAGTGGTTCTCCTGTTACACTCTGGAGTCTGTGACTATTCCTGTCTTTTGAGAGAAATAAAAAAAAAACAACAAAAAACCACACGTGCATGCAGACATATCTTCACTCCTGCTTGCATTCGGAGGCAAAATCTTTGACCAAGAAACCCTGGATTTCAGTGACACTAAGCAGTCAGTTCAGTGGTTCTCCTGTTACACTCTGGAGTCTGTGACTATTCCTGTCTTTTGAGAAACAAGGTACTGAATATACACAAAAAGCAGCTCCACAGATGAGTAGAATGGTCTAATACTTGCAGAACAATCTTCAAAATGTTTGTGCATGTGGACTACTGAACACCTACTCCTGTACTAGAGACAGATAACAAGGTTAAAAGTATAGCACACCAATGTATCCTGGAGGTATGAAAAGATCTAACCTTGTGTGGAAGTCTTCAGTAACTGAGAAGGTATATAAAAAATTAAGACAGATTTGGTATTACTCATTCATCTCCTTTTCTATGCTTAAAATAAGATTTATAACTACTATACAAACATCTTTCTGACATCTTGGCACATAAGACAAACTATTCTAGGAGAAAAATACATTATAAACAAGGAGAAAAAAATACAGATATAATCAATCATGCTCAGTTATAATTTAATTCTCTAGCACTCCATCTTCTTCTCCCTCTCTCCCCCAGTGATGATTATAAAAATCCCTAGCAAATTCAAAATCAACAGAAGATACTTTGGGTCATATCTGACCAATGTAGGATTTGCCAGGAAACAAAACCAATGCACAAGAACATTGTCATTGAAACTCTAACTACAAAGCAAAGGTTTTACCCTCTGCTTTCTTGGGCCATTTTTATAGAAAATCCAGCAGACAAATTTCTTCTCCATCAAAAAAACCTTACTTTTCCTGTGATTCCTTACTCTCTCCCGGCCAACTGATGAGAAATCAACAAACATTGTTTTAGAAAGTATATAAAAACCTATTTAATAGGAACATAAATCAAGAATTGGAAAGAGAAATTAATGAAAGCAAAACATATTAAATAAGACCACTATTTTACTGAAAGTATACAATTATGAGACTAACATGTTTTCTTAGGTGACAGCATTTAATGGTTTTAAACATAGATTGAAAACACAGTCTTAAGTACTCAGTTATATAGTTCTTTCTGCAATTCTTCACAAGTTTCAAGTAATTTTACCCCAAAACTCATAGATTTTTGAATCAGTTAAATCTGAATTTCAAAATTTGAATATCTAATCTTCTGAATTAGTGCCACCAATAAAAGACTTGAGGATAAAATAATCTTCTGTTGGCCTTATTGCTTTTCTGACAAAAGTTTAAGATCTACAAAATGCCTTGTTTGTGATATACTGTCGTAGCACAGGAAGACTCTGTATTTCCAACAGGCTCTTCAGTAAGAAAGCATTTCAGAGAAGTACCATAACTATATTTCCAGCTGTTTTGTGGCAAACTAGATTTTTATTGCTTCCATTCAATTTCTTGCCCCAAAGTACATTCTTCATGCAGGTTTTGTGAAGATTACTACATACTGAACCTTCTTCTACCCTACTGTTTCTACTTTGGAGACATAACAAGGGAAGAAGGGTGGTGATAGAGGCTACTCTAAATGCCCATAAGATTTTCAAAAGCCTGCTGAAATTATTTCTCCCTGAAGTGAGTTTCCAAACTCATTTCACCATCTTTTCAGTTTCCTGCAACCCACATCAGCTAATATGATTGCCCACAGGAACCACCTTTATATCTCAGTCCTCAGCACTTTCTGAGCCTGCCTTTTCATGTACTTTCAGTCAAAAATGTCATTTTAATTTTGAAACACTCAGAGACATCTTAAGAGATGAAACGCCTCTGTGCAGAAGGCTTCAGCCTTTCAAGACAGTTTTGTCCCCAGCAGAATTCAAAACTCTCTGTCAGTATAAAAATACTTAATATCTCCACCAAATACCCACAAAGAGCCTCTGCTTGGCCAAATGCCCCAGAGCTGTGGAGCTTGGAAACCCCCAAGATCTACCACTGGGTACCTGCCAGAGGAACCAGGAAAACAAGCTGTCCGGAGTCAAAAGAGAGACAAGAGGAAACTTAGTTCATGTGGATCCAAGAATCACAGGCACTCAGGCTTCTGTGTGTCCTCTCCAGACCCAACCATACAGGTAGAAGAGATTATTCTTTCATTCATTTAAACCAAATCTAAACAATCAAGCCCGTTATTCCCCATCCACCCCTTTGATTTGCCAGGATTCATTTTGCAGGACGGGCATTAGGGAGTACTTGGCCAGGAGCTCACCTGGGGAGGCAGCCTATGGCAGAGGAGCTGCAGCAAGCCCTTTCATCAAGCACAGTGGTCTTGGGAGAAAATATCTGTTTGTGGCTTCCACTGAAACAGAACCATCTCCATATAACATTTCAATTTTGACAAAAATCAATAAATTCTGCTGAGTAGGTGTTCTATTGATTTTTTTTTTCCTAACCAGCTGTACAATTGCTAAGAAACTGATCCACTGTCAGACATTTTGGTGACTAAGTAATGAATAATTGGCACTTAATCCAATCAACTGTCACATTAGACAGTCTCTGAAAGTCTGTTCACAGTAAATACTGGTTTTGAGTGGGGAGTTGCAGGTACAAATATTCCCAGTGTATGTTTCTTGATTCTTTCTTCTTCAACTATTGCCTCCAAACAAGCTCATCGCTCCTCCACGTACATTGCAACATTTTAGTTCCGTGACATTTTCATCTGTGAGTTTCGCCCTAAAATATTAAATCCCACAATACTTGCCTGCAGAGGTCTTTATAATCATTCATCATTCATAGGTCTTTATAATCATACTGAAGTGTTTGATTCTGCCCAGAGAAATGTCTAGGAATAAGGTTTTTGTGTGATAAACGACTACCTGTCAACTTTCCTCAAATCAAGTTGCATATGCTATTGCCAGTGACATATTCCACAGTTACTGTCCACAACCGCACTTGTGGCACTATTTGAAACTTCCCGAGAAGAGCAAATAGATACAGAATTTGAGTTGTGGATATCTGGAACCTTCAAATTCACTTTCCCAGGAATATATTGTTTTTAATATTCCCTTCCTTAGGTGCACCAGAAAAAGTGTTTAATGACAAAAAATTTAGTACTGTACTGGAATGTGAGTCCAAATGACTATGTGAAGTGAATTACCTTTCCACTTATGCCTTGCACAGAAGAGGATATTGAACAGTTAAAGAAAAAAAAAAGACTATGTATCTGTTGGTTTGAATAATCAATAGTTCATATTCATGTAAAATATTTAGGAGAATGAAATCTTCCTTGTATGGAACAGAGCAGCCTTGGCAAGGAAGACGACTCTCTCTCCAAGTATCTTACCGTGAGACAGTCGTCTGCCACATATATCTAATGTACCTGTTTAGCTTAGGGCATAAAACTTTCCTCCCTCCAGTTTCTGTAAGAATGAACAAACCCTGCTACTTAGAGCAAAACACAAATCTTGCTCCACACACACCTCCTCATCTCCATTATTTTTAGTGCAAATGTTTGAAGCAGTTCATTGAAGAAAAAGCTATTAAGGAACAGCAAGCCCTCATTTCCTTTCAGCTTGCAAGGTAATTAGACTGGCAAAACAGTTACAGTGTTAATTTATTCCTGGCAGATAAATTAACTGCTTCTTTGCAGACACTGGAGGAATGACTCACACCATTAACACAAGTTTATTAACTACAGTCTTTCCCCCTTCCCCACCTCCCACCTTCTTCTCCTTTGGGCATAAGACTAAGACTGGAAGGTCAGCTTCACTGCGTTTCACGGTGTTTTCTGGGATTGTCTCTGTCTTCTATCCCCAGGCCCGGGGTTCAGCCTCACCAACATTTGGGAGTGGCTTCTGCTCCCCGTGCAACCGATCGCCTCCGCTGGGAGCCCAGCCAGGGCCTTAATCAGTTCATTGTTTTTCACGGTTATAGCAGTCAGCTAAATATCAGCAATACTTTCTACACCACAGCAGCAAGTCTGCCAGGAATGTTATTAGGATCTGATTTTTAGGTGTTTTTACACAAAACACAGCTAAGAAAGTTTCCTACAGACTGAAATTAGAGGGCTGGGTCCTTCAAGCAGTCATTCACACAAGCAGCCCTTACCTGCAAGCTTCATCAATGGCACTATTCACGTGAGATTTTATGGTTTACGGGATTAGACACTGTATGTAATGTCTCAGGCTGAGACGCAGCCATACACCCCACGCATGGCTGAAACCCAGCCACACAGCACAGCCCTTCTACCCTCTTTCCATCAGCAGCTGAGATTCGGAAATACAAATATTAAAAAAAAAAAAAAAAGTGAACGGAAGTTGCCTTTTAAATCCTCAATTTCGTCATTGCTCAGAAAAATCCAACTGCTCGTGAGATATACGCCGTCTCCCTTTAAGACCACTGCAATGAATTCAGCCTTCACACAGGTTTGCATTGTAAATTGTGGTAAATAAATTGCAGATAGCCCTACATAACCGGTGAATTCATTTTCTAGGCTTGCCAATATGACATGTTTCAACAAGACTTACATTCAGTTTTTAAAGATATCATATTAATATGTTTGTATAATTTTTTTCTTATACAAATCCCAGCAGAGACGGGGACCATTTTTAAGGACCTCCATCATTGCAAATGACGCTTTATCCTTGTCATAGGACCCCTGCTTATCTGCAGGCCCTTTGGCTCAGCAAAATTAGCCTCTTGCCACTTCAAGAAAATTTCAGGTTCTGTTGTTTTTTAGGTTAAACAAGATGCTACAGTAACTCTAAGTACAACCTGTTATGCTGGCTCAGGTCTGCCAGCATGGTATGCAAGTTTCAGGTGCTTGCTTACTTAAATTAACAGAGATGATGAAGGAGGCACTTGTACCTTAACTCTCTCCAGCCCTTGTGGGAATAAGACTATTAGAGCCTGCATTTTGCTGGTGACACTACCATGGCATAAACATTAATTCTCTGTGAGTTAAAATCTTGGTTACCATGTCTCTCGAAGGAGGTGTTCACCTCATCTGCTCTCAGACAAGCTTCTGCAATAAAAACACTGCAGTGGGATTTGTAGCGGGTTCTCAATCCATACGCTGCCCACTGCCACCAGTCCCAACGGTCCACCCCAGTGCCCCGAGGTATGCTGGGTGCAGCAGGTCTCTGACCAAACTGCCCCCCAAGCTAGACCAAAGGAAGGAAACACGAGGTCCCTTCATTACTCACAGAAGAGCACTGGGTGCTGGTGTGGGCAGTATCTTTGCAGGGAGAGCCCTTTCTGGACCACCTGTGCAGGCTCTGTGGGATCCAGCAGCAAACCAATCTCTTCAGCACACAACATCTTAACTCCAAATCTGAACTTCCCGATACCCTCAGCACTGCCCAGAGACACCTGTACAACCAGTGTTAAAGACAAACCTTTCCGCCCTACTTTGACACCTAATTCCACCCCCAAATTCTAGTTCTGTTGGCCTTGAAAGATAAAACACGCCAACCCTTACTCCCTGACTCCTAGCCCAGACCACATGTGCTTTTTATTTGCTCATTAGCATCAATAAGAGAATTGGCAACAAACCAGAAAAGAAATGGTGCTGAATACAATGACCTACAGTGCACTTTAAAAAAAAATCAAGCACCAGGCTCCAAAAAGATTCACAGTCATTTGGCATAAAACCAGCACCAAATCATGCTGGGGTAACAACATGACTGCTTGCACTGGGATTAGGGCTAGGTTAAGACTTGGTATTTAGGAAAGCAGAGAGTGAAGAGTTTGATTTATGGTAAGGAGAAAGCGATATGAATAGCGTATGGGGTGGAAGGTTTAACTTTAGCTTTTACGTTGAGCAGGGTTTAGGGTTACTGACAGTAGGGTCCAAAGTTTGCAGTCAGATCTGAAAATTGCAACGACTAGAGTAAGACCTGTGTGTGAGGACTAAAGCTTAGCTCAGATGTGAGCAGGGATCATTTGCCTATGGATTGGCATGAGGTAACAGGGGCTGGACAGCAGGGACATGGGCAGTTAGGACGAGAAGCAGGAGAAAATTGTTGCTGTTCACAGAAGGGATGAGAGGGTTGCTGCTCCCCTCTTGTTAATGAATTAGGGAATGTTCAAAATGTAGAGTGTGGAAGATGGAGGAGGTAGGTGTATTCATAGAATCACAGAATCATAGAATGGTTTGGGTTGGAAGGGACCTCTAAAGGTCATCTTGCTCCAACCCCCCTGCCGTGGGCAGGGACATCTTCAACTAGATCAGGCTGCTCAGAGCCCCGTCCAACCTGACCTGGAATGTTTCCAGGGATGGGGCAGCCACCACCTCTCTGGGCAACCTG
>NW_008794211.1:4142951-4147250 GCF_000699145.1 Aptenodytes forsteri
GCAGTACTCCAGGTGGGGTCTCACCAGAGCAGAGTAGAGGGGAAGCATCAAATCCCTTGACCTGCTGGTCGTGCTTCTTTTGATGCAGCCCAGGATACAGTTGGCTTTCTGGGCTGCAAGCGCACATTGCCAGGTCATGTTGAGCTTCTCATCAACCAGCACCCCCAAGTCCTTCTCAGCAGTGCTGCTCTCAATCCATTCTCTGTCCAGCCTATATTTGTGCTTGGGATTGCCCTGACCCAGGTGCAGGACCTTGCACTTGGCCTTGTTGAACTTCATGAGGTTCGCATGGGCCCACCCCTCAAGCCTGTCAAGATCCCTCTAGATGGCATCCCTTCCCTCCAACGTGTCAACCGCACCACACAGCTTGGTGTCGTCGGCAAACTTGCTGAGAGTGCACATCCCACTGTCCATGTCACCAACAAAGATGTTAAACAACGCCAGTCCCAATACTGACCACTGAGGAACACCGCTCATCACTCGTCTCCATCTGGACATCAAGCCGTTGACCACAACTCTTTGAGTGTGACCATCCAGCCAATTCCTTATCCACACAGTGGTCCATCCCGTCTCTCCAATTTAGAGACAAGGATATCATGCGGGACAGTGTCAGACGCTTCACACAAGTCCATTGTCTGCTGCCCTAAAGTAGCAGCATTATCAGGATGGAGAATGGCTTATATTTGTGTTGGTCCAGGTAGGGCTTACTGGAGTAGGTCTAAGGATATTGCTGTGTGAGTCTACAACAGCTTTTTAAATCAGAGCTACAACGTGCTTTTAAAGTTAATCCTCTAATCATTCCCACTTACTATGCACTGGGCTGTACTGCACGCAGCTTTGGTTCATGTAAATAGACTCCTTGCAGACAAAACAAACCTGGAAGTCCCCCTCCAAGTGTACTCCCACCCTTAAAGCGGACATGTGGGTCTGTAATTCTGTCTTGCTAATGCACCAAGGTCTGCAGGACAGTCTGTTCTTGGAGATTCCTAAACCGGTTTTAGCAGCACGTCACAAGCTGCAATGGGAGGCATTGTTATTCAGATAGTATTGTGGGTCCCAAAACAACCTGGCCAGATAAACTGCTATGCAAGGACCTGAGAAAAAGCTGACCTTGTAACAGAAAAGGTCTTGCTTGTATTTAACCTAGCTCAGTAAGAACATAAACTGGATGGGTGCAGTTCAGAGACCGTAGCAAGTTAAAAGAAATGCCAAGTGAGAGTAAGATATCCATAGTAGACGTGATAAACCTCTAACTGGATGTAAAAAACAGTTTTGCATAGCACATAGGAGCTTGTAAAGAGTGATTGATGAGGAGAGGCGAGTGGAGAAGAAAACTAAAGAGAGAAGATCAGGATCGAACATCAAGGAGCATTGCCAGGACCTGAGAAACAACACAAGAATGTGGGATGCTCTATGGTGATGTGTAAAATCTGATCAGCTCTCATTTAACCACAGTTTTGCTTATTTGTAACAGATACAAAGTTAATCTAACATGTCCCATAGTTGTCGGTAATAAAGTTACACCCTAGCTGACTGGTGACTGTGTGTCACTGTATTTGCACTTTGAAGTGTGATGGTAGACCACAACAGCTATTCTTCCACTGTTTCACTTGCCCCCTCCCCAAAGAGTTGGCAGCTCTCTCCTCATCTGGCTGGCCCAGCTGGTGAGCCACGGAGGGTGCAGCACACATGGAGGCTGATGCAGCTCTGCCTGCCCCCAGCCAGGCACCGGTTGAACTGGATCCCGTGAAAAGCACCAGTATTTTCTAAGAACTCAAGGAAATCAAATGCCTGGATGAGTTCATACTCATTTCCCACTCTCATTACCCAGAAGTAGACAGTTTGGACAATAGCTTCAGAGATCTTTAACACAACTTTGTCGAGAGTGGATTTGCCTATGCCTGCCTGCTCAACAGGCTAAACAGTCCCAGTTCCCTCAGCCGCTCCTCATAAGACTTGTTCTCCAGACCCCTCACCTAAGAACTCAAGGAAATCAAATGCCTGGATGAGTTCATACTCATTTCCCACTCTCATTACCCAGAAGTAGACAGTTTGGACAATAGCTTCAGAGATCTTTAACACAACTTTGTCGAGAGTGGATTTGCCTATGCCTGCCTGCTCAACAGACACCCCTGGTAGGAGTCAGTGGCCATGAGGTTTCACGGGGAAATAGCCACTCTCTGGAGCACAGACGCAGATCTCAAGCCTTTATCCAGTAACAATGAAATTGTAACACCAGCAAGGAGCCTTGCCTGTGGCCTTTTGCACCCCTTGCTGATCATACCTTATCTCAAGGACAATGTGATCCCACCAGACCACACTTCTCTCCTGAGCCCAGATCCTCCAGCTGGCCAGCAGCAAAGCGGCCATGGGCACAAAGACTCCCAGGAACTCATTGACCATGTCTTCTTCCTGAAAAAAAAGGATGTCCAGGAGGTCTGCAAGCAGTTCCTCTGGGGTGTTTTCCTGGAGCAGCTGCTGTATTTGTAAGATTAAGCCCACCATTCTTCCACACAGTGTCTTTGGCCAAAGACCAAAGTCAAAGCTGGGGCAGCAACCGTTGGTGTCATTTGTAGGGCAGGAAGAGAATGAGCCGGAACAGAGATAAGGCATGAACATATGCAGCAGCGGAGGCAAGGCTCATTTCTGCATGGTCCACTGATATGGAGAGCAAATGTGGTCAAGAGAAGGACGGAATAGCTTACACTTTTTTTTTCTTATCCAGGTAGATATTTCCATGCTATTGTTAGGTTTACAACTAGAACTGGTGCTGGAGGTAGGGTTACAAAGAGCAGGCAACTGAAGGTCAAAGTAAAATACAAGGCACTCTAAGCCAGAATAAGGGCCAATGCTGAAATTAAATTGTTCTTGCTGTAACAGGAATCTCCCCAGCCCTAGGCAAGTCTAAGTTCAGGATGGGCTTAGATGTGAGGCTCTGGACTGGAAGGATCAAATTGCTAGGACGTTTGCTGGGTCTTGCTTGTTTTTCCTTTAGTTTCAGACTTCTGGAACACTTGTAAAGAAAGGTTAGGGTACTCCTTAGGGTTACAATTACTAGGAGCAGGAACAGCTTTGTCATGGATCTGTCATGTGCAGAGGAGTGGGATGGAGATTCATGCTGAAAAGAGAAACTGACTTAAGCCTAGTCATGACAAGTCCATCTCAGTAGCTAAACTGATTTTTATGTCTCTTGAACAATTATTTACACCTAAGATTAAGACTGGATAGGGGATGAGAGTTATGGAAAAGGGGCTGAAGAACTCAATTTAGTGGTGCAAGGTTCAATGACAGCGGATGAGGTGTGGGGCCACGTGTGAGAATGGTTTTTTTGTCACTCTAAGTTCAAGGGAGAACTAAGGAGAAGAGGCAGCTCTGGGCTATATAATTAAGCCCAGATTAAACTGAAGAGCTAGTTTGATTTACAGATACTGAAATGCCTGTGGACTGGACTACTACCAATAGGAAAGTATGATCCTTCTTCTTGTTTGGATAAGTTGTTTATTATTATTAAGCCTGTGGCTAGGGTTGTGGTTATGTTTACGGTTAAAGTTGGGTTATAGAGAGCAGAGACTGAAGGACTTGGATCTTGTCAGGCCTAGCAGATTAGGATGAGGACTGGTACCAAAATGAAGCAAACTCCTTATGAATACATCTGCTACTGGGACGTGTCTCTTGGTACAACTAGCATTAGGAGTGTGGTTAGCATGTGGCTCTGGACAACAGTGGTGGAAAAACAATTCTTCTCTACTATTCATTCTAAATTTGAGTGTTTTACAGGACTCATTGACAAGACTTTGGCTTAGGTTAGTCCTATATACTAAATGTATATAGTTCTATATACTAGAACTTTAACTTTATTCCCACCCATAAAGTTAGGCTTTAGTCTTAACACAGAGAGGCCTAGCTGAAGAAAAACAAACTGTAAGCTTTTCTTCCCTGCTAGCAATGGTCTTCACTGTAAGAGATCAAGCCTTGAAGACCGTAGCCATGAATATATGTCTTCAGGTTGTGCTGTTAATAACTTTACCAGCCCTAGCACAAGGTAGATTATTAGCCCTTTACCCAAACACAGAAAATAAATAAATAAAGTACACACACACGTGCATTTTGGCCACAACAACCCCATGCAGCGCTACAGGCTTGGGGAAGAGTGGCTGGAAAGCTGCCTGTTGGAAAAGGACCTGGGGGTGCTGGTCGACAGCCAGCTGAACATGAGCCGGCAGTGTGCCCAGGTGGCCAAGAAGGCCAATGGCATCCTGGCCTGTATCAGAAATAGTGTAGCCGGCAGGAGTAGGGAAG
>NW_008794211.1:4147750-4180662 GCF_000699145.1 Aptenodytes forsteri
ACGGTTGGACTCGATGATCTTAGAGGTCTTTTCCAACCTTAATGATTCTATAATTCTTTTATATATGTGTGTATAGCCTTCTGGAGGAGGCTGAAGTAATATGAAGACCATTCTCCACCTCTTGCACTATATCCTAAACAGAGTCTGCATGTTCTTGGATTAAGCCAAACTGGTAAGGGCCTGGTACTCAAAACTCCAAACTCCAGTTGGTATAGTTATAGACTGGATTATGAGTCTACAAAATCTACACCTGCTTGATTCCTAGACATGGCGCCTTTAAGGATCCAAATAGTCAAACTAGTATTTCAGGTTCTGCTGTTTCCAACCTCAAAATTGATCGTATCTTTGAAACCCTTACGCAGGCTGTAGAGAAGCACAAAATATTCTTGCCTCCTGGCACAAGCCCATATCTTAGTCCACAGTGCCTTCTGTATTGCACCTTTAAACATCACTCTTCTGGCCCTGATGTCTATTACACTAACCTGATGTCTGGACATAGTTAGAGTCCCAAGATACTTATCACAGCTTGAAAAAAAAATGAGCTCTTCCCCTCTGGCTACCAGTCCCAACCCTAAACTGCCACTTAGATACCTACTTTCCATCAGGCCCTGCTAACCATAACCTCTGCCTTAGCTGCAGGCCACAGAAAGACACAAAATAGTCTTCTCTTATGAAACCAGCTCATAACCTAGGCCAGAGCGATATTCTTTCTACAGCTAAAAGCCTAGTTGTCCAACCCAGCTGTCCATCACCTTAAGGAGAGGCCAAGCACTGACCCCAAACTTAACTATAAACCCTGAAACTGCCATTGGAGTCCCACCCCAGCCTCCCTACAAAAGTCATTTTTTTGTCATCCAGAAATATCTAACATTTGTAGCTCTGACTGATCTGAACAGTAAATGAAGCCAAAGCATAGCCTTAACTTCACCCCAAGTGAACCCTACCCCACAGAGCACTCTACATTATTAATCTGTCTTTTCAGTCACCATTCCTCAGTGCTACACATGATTATCTGGCAAGACCCAGTAATAAAATTAACTCTTCACATCTCCATCTCCCAAACCTGAATCCTGATCTCAGTTCCAACCCTGGCACCAAATAAAACTCAGTGATTGCTAAAGTCTTCAGAAGAGTTTTTTAATATTTGTTGCCTCCTAGAACCAATCCTAGATGCATCACTGTAAGCTTTGCAAAGTCTACCAGCACAAACAAACTATTCAGTCCCAGACATCCAGAGCCATAGACTGGTAATATTTTTGGATTATGAAGATGCTATAAGCTAGATGATGGAAGCCATCAGATTCCCACCTGCACCAAAACAAAACATAAATCTGTGATACTGTCTTAGCATCACCTTCAGCCATAGGCCAGTGAGTTTTGCAGGGTAAGCAATAAAGTTGAGCATTCAATACTTCATGTTTAAAAAACTCAAACCCAATACTAGCATGAACATAGTCAGAGACCCTTCACAAAAAGCATGCTCCAAATGAGGTTTACTGGAAAATAGCTTAGGTTTCTTGGGCGTGGTGGTGAGGAAACAGAAGTCACGTCCAAGCAAACAAAACTCAACACAGTTGCCTATTAGAGGGATCTCTTGCACCTACATATGGTTGACATTGACTTAGTGTTTGAGGGAAAAAGGGTGTTGCAGGGTTTCACAAACTGGTTTTGTTTCTCTTGATGTTGCAATACAAATACAGGCAGTATCACAGAGCATCTCAGCAGTATCACAGTTTAGGTAGCTTTGGTATTTGCACCCATATGGTTTTCCAATCAATGTTGTCACTGTGACTGCAGGCAGAAACCTGAAGTCACTGATGCTGGGGGACATTTCACTTTAGGTCAGATGTAGATAATTATACTGCAGATGTCTAGACACTCTGGAACTCCTTTATATCTGATGGAGGGAAATGGGTAATTTGAAGGAGCAGTTCCTTCAAACTCCTCCTGAGTTAAATTTAGAAATCTACTCTCAGATGACATGAATCTTATTCATCATGAATGTTTTTCATCTTCAACTATATCTCTGTCACTAGGAAGACAGCTGAAGGTGAGTAGCTCAGATGTAGACATCTACATTTAGTCAGATAAATCTTTTAAACTTGCTTAGTAACCTGCAAGATCAGGATCTTGAATAATCAGCGAATTTCCATACATGATGCCTTTATGGTATCACGATTTATAGCTTCATGAAAAGGACTTTCAAGGGCATAACACAAGATGGGATTTCTTGTATCTAATCTAAGGAATATTTTTTTATTATCTTCACTTCAGAATTAAATCCATCTATGAAACAGGAGAATCCAGTATAATTAAATGTTTGTAATAATTACAAAATCCGTTTAGGTCTGCTGGGTAGGTGGCAAAGACTGGCCTAGTGAGGCTGAGACTCAGCAGAGCGGTGGCAATTTATAGCATATCAGCATCTGGCCTGGATCTCTTTCCTCCCACCTCATGAGAACAAGAGGAAAGAAACTAGATCACCACCACCAGGAGTGGCTACGTTTCATAAAGTCACCTTTGGGGAATGCTTCAAAGCAAATAGTCCACCTTCTGCGAATTATAAAAATGTTCCTCTACTCTCTACTAGGGTTTAGTCAACTGCTGTATATAATAGCTACTTCTTACATATTATACTTAATTATTTAGCTGAAAAGAGCCATCTGCAACACTAGGATCAGGGTTTCTCAGCTGATACTTAGAAAGGGAGAAACTTTTTTTTTAATGCTCATCCTTTCCCAGCCATGGTTGGTTAAATGACGAGATTCAGTATAATGTGTGTGGGGAGCACTCACGTCCCATCCTTCCACAGTGTCTGATTATGGGCCATGCAGCTGTGAGAGGGAATGGTTTCTAAGTATAAACTTGGTGCCTATTCTTTTGCTATGGACCAATCAGGAGGCTGATTCACAGTAATAAGTATATGTAATGTAGTGATATTTCGATTCTATCGTACTACCAAAGGCATGTAGTTTCTCTGTGAATGACAATTAAGCTAGCCAACTGTATTTTTACTTAGTCTTTAGTGCCCTACCACAGCTTTTTGCTACCAATGAAAAATCCACACCCCCTCCAAATATATTAAAATTGCCATATACAGTACTCCAAGCCATACTATCTTACTGAATATTCAAGGGGGGGTGGGTGATTTCCTGTCATTGGAGCCAAGAGTCACACTCCATTTATTTTCCAGGAAGCAGAATTAGCTGCATATGAACATTCAAAACTCTACCCATTAAGTGGGTAAATGAGTTGCTACAGTGCAGCTTGAGTAGATGTGCCTAAGCTGGCTGGCTCAGGTGCTACATGTAAAGTACCTGAAGTAATATTGAGCACAGCACAGGCTGCAAACCGTCCTTAGATGAGGGGTAAATGCTCTTACTTCAATGCCATGCTGCCACAGTTATACTGTCAGCTATGCCCAATTAGCTAGCCTGAAGCTGTATTTATCTAATTTCTGACTTCCTATCACAGCCTTCTCATCTCTTTTTTCCAGTTTAAATGGATTAAATGAAGAAAAGATGAACTAAAAGAATGGAACTGTTCACGCACTTTTAAATCACGGCTAATAGTTATTGAGGAACTGTTGTCCTGTATTCAAAACACACATGACGTTCCCTTCAGAAGAGAAATCAATCTATTAAGGAGAAATTTAAAGTGCCCCTGGAGATGAGGTGTGCTTCTCCTTGTTTGCTACTTGCAAGAGATCTTTCCTGGCTGACCATGGTAAGTGGGAAACATTTCTTCTTCCCAAACCCTCTTTAACCAACTCTCAAACTATCCTCCATAGACAGGTAGAGACATAGCCTCTTTGAATTTAGATAACCTGTGGAATACAGTACAGAGCTCGCGAACCTGAAAAGCAGCCTGTATCTTATTTTTTAAGATTGCCAGAGGGATTATAAGAGTTCAGATAATTACTCTAAAACCACTCTAAGACAAGCAAGGTTAAACTAAAAGCAAATAAAAGCATCTCTTTACAAAATCCAAACAAAAAATAGAGGTGAATAGTTTGTAGGAGCAAATATACAGGAACAAAAAGGAAGAAAAAAATGTGTATTTCCACCTAGAGTTTGGGTGATGCTTAAGGATGCCAGACCCTCCTAGAGCTGTATGGCAGCAATCAATGATGGGTGAGGAGGGGGGGCCAGGGCACTTCTTCTATGGGTCAGTGAATGGTGAAGTGGAAGTGAGGAGAGAACAAGCCTTGAATATAAGTGACTGACAAAGGTCTGGGCTGCAGAGGGAAATCCTGCTTCCCTTCTATAAAAGGAACCTGAACACTGTATGGGAAGTAGTCCTCAGACAGAACTACTGCGAAGCATCCTCCAGATTGTCTACCATATTATATAGACTGCGAGATATCTTTAGAGTTAGGTCTAAGTACACTAAGGTGTTACACTAGTTACTTAGACCGGGATTTTTCTTTGTGCCCAAGACCCATCAGCAAATCACTTGTCTGTTTTATTCTGCATATGATGGAAATTAAATTACCATAATCAGGTCATCATAACAAACATTTTTATTTAGAGCAAGTACTGAGGTAGCAGGTTATTACTTTCTCCAAGACAGAGTTTCCCAATCATTTATTTACAACATATTGATTATAATTTTCAAGGCATGTCCTGATTACAGATTTGCCTGGGTTCAGCAAGTTCTCTTTGTTCCACACAGCCATCTGAAGAGAAAACTTCTACTAAAACTCCATGCAACCAACTTTCAAACAGGCTTAGCAACATCTTCAGTGAATACCCCCATTCCAGTTTCCCTGTTTTGGGGAAAAACACTGAAGTGCCAGGGTCCTTGTGTGGTCCAGAGATTATCAACGATGGAATAACTTGATGTTAACTAATATCCAAAAATCACTCTTAGCACAAGCCAGGATAAATACTTTCATTTGCTTTTGTGTTTATTTGCAGAAGCCAAAAGCAATAAGGCAGTTCAAAAGCTTTTTAAAGACAGAAATGAAAGAAACACATATTTAACCTACTTAACTAATCTTTATGTATCTATCAGACCAGCTGTATCTGAGTATTTGTCATTTTCTTGCATCCCTCAAGATACGAGCTCAGGAGAGAGTCTCAGCTTCTTGAGCTTGTTATTTCTTTTCTTTTCAATTTCCAGGTCCTTTCTTGGGGTTTCCCTGAAACTCTATTTGCAAATCTTCCCCTTGCCCTTGAATCATGCTAATCTGCAGTTTATTCAAGGGGTAGCTTCGATAATGTGTCTCCCAAAGTCTTTCCTGGATGATAATCAGAGAAACAGCCATCTACAACCTTTTTTAAGACATATTGTGGCAGTCATACTGGGGGACATCATTACTTGATAGTTTCCTCACCACTTCCCCTGCAATGTCTCTATTGACAGATGTTTGGATAAGCACAACAGCTGGTCCCCTTGCATCAGTGGGGACCATTTCTGCAGGGCCATGCCTTGGGTCCCTATGCAGTCATATTAGGAACTCTTTCATGTAAAAGTATTTCCCCAACTTGATACTATAAGCTTTATCATAGCTATTCATCTAGGTCTTTTTTAGGTCTCATTTTAATAAGAAAACAATTTAGTAAGTAGTGTCATTTTCAAATTCAAGAAAGTCTTATCAACTTTTATTCATGGACCCAGGGGCAATTCATTATTAGAAAGCAGAGCTCTGATTGCAGAGACAGTTTCTCCATTTCTCCTTTCTTACCAAAGTCTTTTGGGTGTTGATAGAGAAAAAGCAGTGCTCAAAGGCAAAGCGGCAAAATGCCATCAAAAGATAGAATTCACATTCGCTTTCAAGAGAATATAGTTTTAAAACTATATAGTTTAGATCCTACTTTAAAATTCCTTCAAAATTTGTTGTTATTTTAATTAGCTTTATGCTCCATTCTCTTACTTGAAGTATAAAAACTGAAACTATTCAAATTTGTGGAAAGGCTAACAATATACATTAGTTTCCTTTTTTCCCCCATGTACTACTACATTCACATTTAAATATGAGCTTTAAACAAAATGCATTGGAAGTGAAATACAGGCGAACATTCATCCTTGAAAACAGAACAGAACTGCTTATAGATAATTTGAAAGTGCATGCATATTATGTTTGGCTTCCTCAGGAGTTATCAGAGGGATGCCAGCTAGTTTGTACCAACTATTTCAAAGTAATTTAATACATAATGTATTCTAAACACATGATACAGTGTGTGGGAAAACTGGCATTTCTGTAGTCAGTTACTATCTGAAGGAGGAGGAAAAAAAGTTATGACAACTGCTTGTCAAGACATTTATCCCAGTGACATCTGCCAATGCTGAACTGAAAAAAGAGCAGCATCAATGGTGTGTTCTTAAGATGTGATTTAGAACATAGGAAGTGATGGTTAAGTGGTGGAAGCAATTTGCTTCCATTAATGTTACTAATAATTTTTTTAGGACCCATAATGTATTGACTTTTAGTTTTAGCTTGAGCGTATTTTATTGAAAAAAGCCTTCTGCAGTCATAGGAGGGCATAGAGTGAGGCATATAGAGTGGCACTGCTATGAACAGAGGGTAGTCAAATAATAGGAAAATATTTCTGTGCTCAGTTTGTGACTTATTTATTACTAAAATGGGTAGGGGAATAAGGGGAGAGGAGGTATCAGAAAAGATTTTCAGTCATGCACACTGCACAGCAAGCCATCCTTCTGACCAACTGCAACATGGGTCACACGCCCTAAGTGAGCATTTACTGTTACTCCAAAGAGATTACTTGATAGGAATTTTCCAACATGAGGCAAAAAAATATCGTGTTTCTGCACCATTAAGGAAAAAGAAAAAGACACAGTCCCACAGTATCTCCTGCTCTGTCCCTACCTCGTGTCTTTGCTGGTCCTGATGATGGCAATGACAATGAAGAAGACTCCTTCATTCTACCTGAACAGGTATCCAGAAAGTGACTGGAATAACGTGTCAAAGACATGAATATCCAACTGTGAAAGTAAATAACAGAGAATATGTCAGCCTTTGTATGGCAAACATAAGAACTGACCTCTAGGAAAGGATAGATGGGTAAGAGCTTTGAATGAAGTGGCTAGCGGGTATGAAGAGCGCAGCTGTCCATGGTAAGCCTTGATGCACAGAGCTAAATTTGGCATTAGCTATGCTGTTTATTGTATGAGAGTGAATACAAGTCAGCAGATAATGTGCCAAGGTAGGGGGAAGTGAGTAAAACTGGACCTGTTCCTATTTCTTCCTGTGTGCATGTTCATCAATCTTTGTGCCACAGCTTCTTTTTATAAAAAGGGGGGGGGGGGGGGAGGAAAAAAACCCTAACAAACCAAAAAATCTTCCCTTATGTTCCTTTATAAAAGAATGAGATCTATATAGGATCTTAGCAGGCATCTCAGGGTAACAACAATCTCATAAAAAACACTGGAAAAGCAAAGAAAAAAGGCAAAAATATGTCACAAGTGGATCTGTAACACAAGCTGCTGTTCCAGCACAGTCTGTGACTATCATTGGCAGATGACAGCTCTGTGTCAAGCTTCAAAACCCCCATTCTCAGGTGTTTTCTGCAGTCTTCTTGGATTGCTGGAAGTTATGCAGATATTCATAGTGAAAACCTTTTTGCTTTTACAAGAAAAAGTGCACTTAACGCCTAGCCAGGACTGCCTCTCTTCTGCCGCTCCAACAGGAAGATGAGCACCTTCTCAATCTCCAGTCCTTCCGTACAGCACCGAGCATCCTCCTCTTTCCCTCTGCAGCAATGGTCTACATAACACATCCGATCCATCTGCCACAGCCACTGAAACTGTGGCCCTACCAGTGAACCAGGATTTTAATCCCCGGGTTTTACTCCTGCAGCAAAGCTTGGCTGTATATGGGGACACTAAAGGAGAAAGGCTGCAGTTTTCCCTGGGTTATGGCTTTCATTTCCAGTTGTTTTTTTCAGTTGAGATTACACCTATGATTAAGGCTTCCGAGAAACAGAGATGCCCAAGGAAGCTTTAAATGAGCTGGTTTAGATACTAGAAGTAGCATGGGTGTAGAGTTCAACTTGGTGTAGCTTGTGTGTACAGTGAGTCACCGGCAAGCACAGGCTACAATCAGTGCAGGCTGAACTTCACGCTGCTGCACTCACATAGCATCTGCTGAAAAGGAAATGCACATTCAGGACTAAAACTTCAAAACAATTACCCTGGCTGTAGCAGGCTGCTCGGCAGGAAGCACTCAGACATGTTATATGGTGGCACGTAAATAATAAGTCTAGCTCAAATATTCGTTGCTGTAGCTCAAAATTGGTTTAGTGTAAAATACAGGTCTGAGGTTATCTTTTTAAAGGACTGCTGAATTTTTTTGTTCTTCCATACCTGAAGGTATAAAAAGGCAACTCACCACATATTTGTAAGAGGAAAAACAAAAGTCATTTAAAACTCCATTTTCTTATTCAGCTTCACATCTTCTTGTACACTTTCTCAGAAGCTACTTATGCCCTGAATTTATATGCTATAACCTCTTAGCTTTAGCAGGGAGAAAAACAAAAGTGCTGAGCTTTCTCAGAGTCAGCCTGTGAAAACTGGTGGACATTTAAAATGAATATATTAAAATTTCAGTGCCAGAGATATGCTGCACAGTACTTGCCAAATAGAATACCATGGCAATCATGGGGAAATTATCTTTTTAACAGCATACTGTATAAAGTCTGCTGGGGTGACTCCAGTCCCAGCCAGTCATAACTAGAGGTCACATGGTCTGGATGCATTCTTGTCCAAATTTCGTTTTCCATCAGGTCTAATCTCTAGTGAGAACCAGAGGCAAAACACATTCATTATTTTTGTATTTTTCATTATCTGAAGAGCAGAAGAACAGTCATACTGGGGGAGCCCACAGGTTCACATTCTCCATTGCTCCATCTCCATCACTGGTCCACACTGACGCCCAAGAGCAGCAGTATTTGTACCTGGATGCTTCCTAGGTACGTGCCTCAGTCCCCCACTCAAGGGCCTCTGGGGTCAAAGCTGGCATCTTTGAGTTTTTTTCCCCAGAATTTATCCAGTTGTATTTTGGATAAATATAAACGTCTGACTTCCACAACGTCCTGTGTCAGAAGTTCCCCAGTTTATTTGCGTGTTTCCTAAAAAGTATTTATTTTGTTTGTTTGGAACATGGTGCACACAAGTTTTGTTTGAGGTCTCCTAGCTATTGTGCTGCAAGATACAACAAGCAGCTTTTTCTTAGCCCTCTTCCTCATACTCACTAGCAATATTACCTGCCAGACCCTCCCTCAGCCATCTGGTTTCCAGGCTGAAAAGTGCATGGTTATTTAGTTCTTCCTTGTTTGGTTTCGGCCCTTCACTCCTTCTTCTCTGCCTTTCCCAGTTCTATTATACCTTTTCTGGGAGCTGAAACAGGGTTGCTGGAGCACAACAGTAGTATGTAAAAACATAATTACCAAAAAAAAAAAAAAATCTGTTTAGTTCCCCCTTCCAAAGTTTCCTAGCAATGTCTGCAATAACCCAAATGTCTCATTGTCTCATTTCTGCATGAAAAAGGGCAGGTCAGATTCCAGCATCGTAAAATTAGAAGTGGTTTTTGCTCTCACTTTATATTTAGCTAAGTCGAATTTCACCTGCCATTTTATCACACAGTATTAAGAGTTCCTTCACATTTAGCCCTTACCTTTACTACCCTGAATACCTTACTGCTAGTTTGGTCACTTTGCCTGTTCAGACCCTTCATTGACCCCACTCCGCCCCAACATAAAGGCATATAAGCCTCCGCTGGTTGGCATTCAATGTGTAAACTATCCAAGACTCCTAACTTCTCTTCCCTCTTCATTTAGCTGCAAAAATGAATGTCCACAGCAGCCTAGTTTAAAGCCTTGTTGCATGCCTTTTGGTAGTCTAAGCAGCTGGATCTCCTATATCAATATCCCTGCTGACCTCTTCAGAAAAAAAGCTGTGATACATTTCTGAGAAATAAGCTTTTGCGGTGTTTGCCTTTCCCCTATATGTCATATTTACCCATGTTTACACCGTTTTCTTTAGTGTAGTTCCTAATGATTTGCCTGGTACAGACACAGCAGATGTATTTATCCGTGGTTTCCCAGATCTCCTCTGAAACACCTTAAAAAATTGGTGTCATAGTTAAAACCTTCAGTTCTTCAAATACCAATGAGGTTATAAACAAGAGGTGGTCATACATCACAGTTATTTAATTTCTGAGCTCCTTTAAAAAACACCATGTATTATTAATAAAAGTAAGCTCCCAAGCTCCTGACACTTGGACATTTCAGAGGAATTTGAAGTTTCTGCTTTGTGCCTTACCACATATCATTTCTCTCACTGTGGATGCCTTTCATTAGGTGTTCTTCACCTTCTGCCACTTCCACATTGGAATATTTCAAGCTCCTGTTCGACCAGAGTATTTTTTCTAAGAAATTTTTCTGCATTAGGGGAATCTGAATTCTGGTACTTCTGTCTTGTGCTGCCTCATGCTTCTAGTTTCTTTTCCGCTTTCCTCATTTGTTGGCCTGGCCAAAATCAATTAAAACATTAAGAACTATTTAGTGCGTGCGAAAACTGCCAGGCTAAAAGAACACTTATAATATTTATCCACAAACAAAAACTGCATGGGCAGCACCAGTAAAACACAACTTAGCCTTGACCTGAAGGAACCTGGAGTGGAAAGTGAGATCCATCAAGAGATTTTTAAAGCCAGCAGTATAAGGATCAAGTCAAACTTCTAGCATAACTCAGGTCAACTGAGGTTCTGATTCACTGCAATCTTTTAATCTTTGTTGCTGTATTTGAATGCCACTTTGCAATGCCAGGATGATGCCAATCAATTTGACCCTCCTATTCTGCGTAGTACTTGCTCTGATTCAGCAGTCACACTTACACGCAGGACTGTGTATTTCCCCATGTAAAGGACAGATATTGCAGCATGTTTTTCTAAAGAACTCTTTCTTAGTCCTATTTCTCATTTCCTGATGCCTGGGGATTATCTGTTATTCAGCGTTTGTGAGTGGGTTGTTGCAACCTTGCAATGAAGTACATCATTGTGCAATTCTAGTAAGACCGGTGAAGGAGACAACCCTACAGAGCAGCAGTAAGTGTGCACAAACTACTTTGCCCAAACTAGAGCCACACTTCTCATCTCACGAAATTCTGGGATCTCCCTCTTCCAAGGTTCAAACTGGCTGGCTGCTTCTATAAGCTCTGCACACTACTCCAGATCAATGGGACTGGATTCTGAAAATCCCATTAGAGAAAAACAAATGTCAACAACAGAATTAGAGTCCTTTCATTTCTTCCCAGAAAATAGAAAACAAACATTGTAAATTGCCCATCAATTACTCAAATGCAAATGCTTGAAGTTCTTTTCCCCTCTGCAATTATAGAAGTTGTTCCATGCAATAAAAGGTTATTAAGGCAATACTTAATGGCCTTATTCATAATTCTAAGCCAGGTTCATTTAAAATTTAAACCTACCAGGCTGTTTGAATGTAAATCATGATGCTCTAGAGTATAAAAAAAAAAGTAAGAACACCATAAAGTTCAAGTATTTTCAGACATGTCTGTTCCCATCATTTCTGTTACATCAGCTTTACCGCTCACTCTATCTCTCTCAATTAGATCATTCAATATTCTTCTAGCAATGCTCTCAGTGTGTTTTGCCCATTCTTGGTTGAATAACTCTCCAAATACTACCATGGCAGGGGAGGAGGGGTTGCCTTTCCTGGAATCTGCTTACTTATCTGTATGGACATCTAAACGGTCTCAGAGCAAAAATTGATGTTATCAGGTCATTACAAGACAGCCTTCTGAGATCATTAGGCAAAACCTGACCGCAGTTCTGCATGCACAGAAGTAGTCTGTGGTACAGCCATTCTCAGTACAAGGTCCTTTAATCCTTTCCTGTTGAAACTTTGGTCTGAATTACAAAAGAGGTTGCGGGGGGGGTTGTTGGGTTTTTTTTTAAATGGTGTTGTGAAAGGCAGAAATCAACCCAGTAGAACCTAATTTGTGACTAACTTAAGCCAGACTATGTAGACCTTATCTCAGCCCATAATTAGCATGGTTATTTTTTGGAATACCTCCTGGTAGCAAACCTGCACACACAAGTAAATAATTTCTCCCACTCTGAAGCCTTTGCCAACTTCACTTGAGAAGCATCTGAATTATTTGAGCTAAGAGATACCAGCATATGAAAAGGACAGGAAAACAATAAAACACTTCAATTTTTCTTTTGATCTCAGGAGCAGAAAGGTTTCCAGGAACAAAGTGTGACATAGTTCACCAGTTTCAGTCTCACAGACAGCACATCTACAGTTGAAAAAGGTACTTTGATAGGTTCCATTACAAATCAATAAGAATTGCTCCACAGGGGGTTCAGCAAGTACTGGAATACATCCAGTTAGTTGCTAGGTAAATGCATTTATTTTTGTCTTCTAAATCAGTTTTTTCCTTCCTGGATGATCTTTCTGTACAAGGAGCAACATGAATGAACAAATGAATGCTGTTACAGCCAGGGCAATCTTTTGATTTAGGTAAGTGTGGGCTTCTTCTCATCTCTGCTGCTACAGACTGATGAGGTGAACTGCACTTTAAATTTCAGTGCATAATTACTCTATCTCTTCTGTCCATCTCATATGAAATACAGAAATTGAAGACTGACTGTGGAGTATCTCTAGTGCATACGTGAAGAGAACGCCAATTAAGCTCCTTTTCTGAGGGATACTAGGACCCTGTGTTCAGGGCTGAGCCTCTAAGAGAAAGGCCATAAAGATCAGAGATGTAATTCTTCCTTCCCTATTTATTAACCAGCAGAAATAGCCAGATAGAGGGCAAAGCTACATCCCACAAAGAAAAGAAGAAGTGGGAAGAAGAGGGACCGCATTATTTTTACTACTTAGAATAGTTAATTATGCTGTAACACAGAAAAATACTATTTTTACAAGACAGCTGAGAAGTACCATGTAGGACCTAAATTCACTTAATTTAACCCTGGACCAAGAACAGTATCTTAAAGAATACTTTAAGAAAGTTTTTCTAATTCCCAAAGCAAGTACCATAGGGTCAGGTTTGGGTGCGATGATAAATATCTGCTTCTCTGCTTCTAATCATTCTACACTGAACAACGAAAAGGGATATGGATTGCAGGTTTCCTTTTGCCTGCCATTGTACTGCTACTGCAATCACATTATTCCTTTTAAAAAACCAAAAACTTAATTCAATCTATATGAGGGAGGTACGACTGGAAGCAAACACTGTGTGAACAAGGGCGTACTTTGCTCAGGATTTTATTTTTTTCCTTAACTATCACTGCAATTCATACCCAAGTCCAAATCATTCGGAAAACTAACAGAAATGAGTGAACTCCTTCAGAAACTGCCCTGAGGAAATGCCCTATGGGAGAGGGACAGAACCTGCAGGGTACTACAGCTGCTGTGCTACAAACCATAAGTGTGTCTTATCTTTACAGTTTTTAAAAGCCGTTTTTCAGAAGCAAAAAGAATGCATACTGGATTCTATAGGGGGATTAAAAACATTACAGAGAGAGCTTTTCTATTAAGTAATATAATTACATTTCACAAAGGAAGAGCTCTAAGCACTCTGTTCAATTTGCTGGTGGAAATGCAGCCCCAGAGATGTGTGAGGCATCGTTCAGCGCATCGATGGTGTAGCCTCGCTCCTCCCTCTTCTTCCTAAGATCCGGCCAAGTTTCATGGCTCTGTGACACACTGTCCTCAGAGACCCATGTTTATGTCATCTCACTCCCTGACTCTTTCAAAGGACTTTGCCACATGGGCATTTGTTTCAAAGCTTTCATTTTCAAGCAGTTCCAAACCTACGAGATGATAGCATTATGAAAAGGAGAGCCGGCAGAGAGAAAACGGTGTCACCCTCTTCCTTCCCACAACACCCTCTTTTCTAACCACTACATACCATAGGCAAACCCGAGAGACCTGCAGGGTGCAAGTGTGTGGATGACAACATTTTCAGGAAGGCAATGTTCTTCTAAGGTACCAGAACTGGTTTTTACTTTATTCTGTATGTCTGGAAGACGTTACAAATGAGACACCCTAGACATGAGTTTTAAAACATGCTTTGTATTGGACATGACAGCAAAGCTAAAGTTTAAGGTATCTTTCATACCTGACATATTAGATGACCTGTGACAGTGAGAGAGGCGGAAGAGGGCTCCAGGACACAACAGGAAACCTATCTCTTACCAGGCTGTTTCAGTATGGATTTTCTTCTTGGTTGTAATCAAAATCCTCCCATTAACTTGTCAGAGACACATGATATCTACGTGGGGCTGGTCAGGGCAGAGTTTTCCTCCTCTGCTTGCACCAGAAGCAGCTTCAATATTTAGCAATAACAGTATTCTCACTGTTGTTTATTCCAATTACAATACTACCAGGCCAACAGATAGCGTGTCTGGCAAGCTAGGCAATGGTCTCACTACTATCATCACCATGGGCTGCACCTCAGAAAGAGCGCTGTACTACATTATGCATGACTATTTGGAGGTCTAGCTACTGGTGGGCTCACTACACAGCCCAAGACAGAGGAAAGCAATACAAGTGGCTCCTCCAACCTCAATGTCCCTGGACGTGGGTGAGTAAGTCCTGGAAGTTCCCTTGTTTGCAGAAGAAATCTTACCAGAACTTGCCTCCAACTATTACTTATGCCACAGCTTTAATTACTCAGTTTTGCCATTAAGCCATGGGCCATCAAGTTTTAATGCAATCCTACACTGCTGATTAAAACATTGTGTTATTTCCTGAATGTCAAACAACATATGACAATAAAGTAGGAATAAAAGATTAGGAAAACAAATGTTCAGCTGCTTCTGTACTGAATGTAAAGCATAAATGGCTTTTTTTTTTTTTTTTGCATTTGCTTGAAGCTTTGTAACATTAAAATTGATGATGGTAATTAGTTTGCCTTTCAGAAGAATGAAATTTGAATATTCCTGAAACCTCCTGGCCTCAAAAGCCTCCAGCTAAAGTGTATTAACTTGCTTTCTAAGGCTCTTCTATTAGTGCTAGTACTGTATTTTTTTAAAACAAAGACTGAAATAACCCAAAACCTCTTAGTATTTCTTAAAACAAGTTCAGGCATGATTGATGAATAGTTTTCTTATCTAACATGGACATCTTGAAGTTATCCAAGCCATCCTGGACTCCGCTTGTACTCAATAGAGAGCTACAGGTACCTCACGAGAATGACTCATGATGTAAACAAAGTGGATCTGATAAATTACGTTCTAGAGGGGCCTATTTCTCTCCACTGATGTAAATAAAGCTTAGGGTGACTAGCTTAGGCTTAGCAAGGTGATGTTCAGCCACACACATTTGGTGACATCTATTTTCCTTTTTTCTGAAAATATGTATGATATGTATTAGAGCACTTCAGATTAAGAAAAGCTCTTCAGAAGCATAGGAGAGCTAGCTGACCTCACATTTGCTTATTATGTCAGTCTCTTTAAATATTGTAATGATACTATTACCTTCCCTCCTGATACTCTTGCAGTAATGTCTGCCCCCAGCTGAATCCCTACATCTAGGAGGAATTGGAGTCCCAGAGGGAACAGAAACACCGCCACTTTCCCTGACTTTGAGGAATTTCTGGACATCATCTGTAACCAGGACTGAGAAAATAACCCCCTGAAGAACAGAGAGATTCAGGATCTTCCAAAACTGAACACCTCTGGAAAGGAAGGTTTAAATCATACTTCTCATACAAGTTTCTATACATACTCATACAACTTTAAATCATACTTCTGTTTGTGCCTGCAAACAGCTGTTAGCAAAAAGAAAGACTACCAGAAAGACCCACATTCTCACAACAGCAGGTTTTTTAAACGGCTTTCCTATATACTGTGCTATCGTCAGCTAGTCAAAAACACTGCTGTCGTTAAGAGGCCTAATTCTCCCGTCCCCGTTTCTCACATCCCTCTGCCTGAGGTTATTTCTCATCTATAACTGGATTGCTTGCTCCGAGCAATCACTGACCTTCCCAGAGATGGGGAAGATCTGGCAATTGTCGAAACTCTCACGAGACTTTGGCTGAGATATTACCCAGCCCTTCCCCAGGTGGGTGGGTGTGGGGGTATGTCATTATAATAATGCCATGCCAGCAAAACCTTTGAATCACTACTGATTATTTTCCATATTGTGTGGAAGAGGGGAGAGGTCTGCAGAAGGAGGATGTGGGAATTACAGAACAGATTGACCAGGGTCACAGGAAAACAAGGGAACGATCAGTCCACATGTACCCAGAAGACGACAAAGGGATTAAGCAAACAGCCCAAATAGTTTGGCTTTGTAAAAAACTTATGGCAGACGAATCTAGTGTCCTTTTCTGACAAGGTAACCAGCCTTGTGGACCAAGGGGGAAGCTATATACATGAATTACAATCATCTCACATGACATCCTCATAAACAAGTTTTAGAAACACAGTCTAGCTGTAACCAGCCTCAGCTATGGGCACAAGGAGTTCAAAACCTGCTTTTAGTACAGGGGTTATTGATGAGTCACTGGTCAGGTGGAGAGAGAGACTGTCAGGCGGAGACCTGGTGGCATCTGCTCTCTTTCACTTAATATTTTCATTAACAACTAAACGATGATACACAGAGTGGATGACACCGAACTGTAAATTGTAAATGCTTTGGAGGACAGCATTACAACTAAAAGTGATCTATAATAACTTGGAGAGAGGGTATGGAATCACTATGAAGAAATTCAGCAAAGATGAGTGCTCATGCTACACTGCAGAAGGAGAAAAAAATCAAGTACAAAACAAGGAGCACCTGACTGGCAAAAGACCTGGGGGGTAAAACAGGTCCAAACTTTCTTATGTATCAGTAGCATGAAGATGTGTAAGCCTGGAGCACAGTGAGAAGGATACCATTTGTGAGAGACAGGAGGCACAATTATGCTCTTTTCAGCCCTAAGGTACTATATTAAGTCCCTTTTGGAGTGTTGCACTTAAAAGACAAAGGGGAGGCCAATCTGGAGAGATTTAAGAGAGGAATAACTAGTGCTGAGAAAATCTGACCCGTGAGGAAGGTGCATGGCGAGGCTCCTTCTCCCTGGGCAGGCGCTGACCCAGGCTGCTGCAGCTGCTGGTCCCCTCAGGTACTGTCTCCTTCCACCAGAGTCTCAGGCTCTTTCTTTACCCTTCACCTTCCCACACCATTCCTGACCTTTAAATTGTCCCTTTTTCTCATTTGGTGAGGAAGGACATACTATATCTTCCTCCTAATGAAGGGTTTCTAGCCTTGTTTGATGTTCTCTCCTCTAGGCTTCCCACTGGCCTTTCCTCTCTCTTCTCACTCTTTACTGGAGCACCCCACTGCCCAGAGTGAGCTCAGGTCACCTTTCGTCATGCTCTTGCACCTCTACTTCTAGGTCACCCATCGCCTCTCATGTTTCCATGCCCCCCTTCTTCCATCTTAGGCACTGGGCTAAACCTGGTATATGAAAAAAGGGTCAGCAAGCCTGTGGCAAAAGCCAGGTGAGGAAAAGCACCAGCCTCAAAGACTGATGACTTAAACTGAATTAAAAAAATGTTTCAATATTTATGTGGGCATGGCTCCAACAGCAGCTAGGAGCTATTAGGAAAAGGGATGAATTTCCCACTCCAGAGGCTGGACAGAGGGCTTTTGCCCCTCAGGTGACTTATATGCTTTTGGATATTACATCCTGCTGGTCAACTTCATAAATATTTGCATGTTTCTAAATTGTGCAGCATGGATTTTGCTCATGTATGGTGCTGTGGATCCGTAGCTCATTGACACTGCTTCCTACACCATGTCCCCCCACACCTCAGGGGGGACCACGCCGGGCGCTGGCTGGCTCACAGGCGCGTTCCTCCCTCTGCTGGCTCCAAAGGAGACCCAAATGACAGCCACGCACGCAGCCCTGGCAAGCCTTGTGCCAAGGCCACGGTGTGGGGATGGGAACTCAGCCTGCCTGTGCAGGGAACTGCCTAAGGACTGCTGCTTGGTCCCACGCCACAGATGGTTTGCCGTCCCTTGATAGGGAGAGCCCGGCATTACAGCCAGCAAACATTGACAGCCCAAAACACGTCTGTTCCGGTACTCCACTCAGGCTGGATATGGGGCATGTTCCCACACCCTCCCCCAGGAGCTGATGTCTCTGTGCCGTCCCGAGCAGCCGTGGCACTGCCCATAGTGAGGTCCTGCCGTGATGGCTGCACCAGGGAAGAGCTGCCAGGTCCACAGGAGGCATGGCACAGAGCGGTGGCAGCAAGATGGTGACATGGAGGGGTCAGTTTTCCTTAATAGACACAGTTGTTTTCTTTTTGCCAGCTCATACTTTGAGAAATTCACAGGGCTTCCTCATTCCCACTTTAGCTTGGGGCCAGGACAGAAATGAAAAGACTCACGTGTTTATCACTAAAAGGCACCTTTACACAACATTCCTCATACTTAATGCATGCGTCAAGGGTTTATTCCTTGGTTTGAGCCTAAACTTATTGTTCACGCAGCTGAGCAGGATAATGGCATTCAAGTGGGGAAGGAAAGAATGAGTCATTATTTGCTACACAAGTCCTGACCCCACAATCTCCCTGGCAAATGAATGCGATGCTTTCCAGGGCTCTCACACTGATGTGTTTGTGAGCCATCAATTATTTACATACTTGGTCAATAATTTAAATGTCCTGGAATGTGCATATTACAAAATAACTGCCTTTGTTCTTTAAATTTGCAAGGATACCCTGCTGGCACTAGTGCAATTAATGACTTAATAAAGCCTTATCAGGAAAATTGAAATACTGGATTTTATTACTTTAAGGTAACTAAGCTGACTTCTACACTTTGAAAAAGTTATCCTTGCAAGAAGACATTAGGCATACACAGAAGTTTTAGTAAATTGGGAGCAACGTACCCGAGGGTTTAAGTGAAGCTGTTACATCGAAACAAAAAGAAATGTCACCTTCCCTTAAATAAGTTATACAGAGAGTAAGAAAATATTTTTAATGGGGCTCTTGCTTAACTATCTATCTTAGCCATTTGCATATGAACTTCAGTAGCGCTCGAGATGCGATGAACGCGATGTGACCGAAGGCGATGCTGTTCCAACGCAGCAGTCTCTGTAGCAGGCGCAGGATAGCAGCGGGCTCAGGCTCAGCCCTGAGAGGGGCACAGCCCTCGTGGAGGGTGCCTTCAGCCCCCTCTTTTCTCCTCTCATCTCCACAGCTGGAGAGAGAAGGTCTGCACACAATATCGGTAATTCACACCAATTCACTGCCTTTAAAAAGGTGTCCGGGTGACCCTGCTGTCATTTTAACAATGCGCCTGGACAAAGGGTGGCTTGTGTTTGCTCACAGGACTTCTATAACTGCTCCGTAGAGATGTATTACAAATCAGAGTTTCAATGTAATTGAAGAAATAAACCTAGGTAAACATTTTTGCTGGAAAACAAACTGAATCAGCTTGTCTCCAATGAGGGTGTTTGGGACTGCGATTCATGTGATCTGAACTCCTTTTTCTTTTCATCTTTTTGGGGATGCAAATAGGTCCTAAAAAAGAGACTGTAACAGATTTTGTGACACTGCAGAACAGCATTTTTTCTGAAATCTTGCAGGTGGTAGATTAGCTTTTAATCAGTAAAACCAACTCCCCCACTTCATGCCAAAAAGGATTATTGACAGAGCAGACAAGTGACCAACCCACCTCACCAAGAGCATTTCAGGGTAGAGTGCTATAGCATAAACATCAACAAGTGCCAAAAGTGTTTACAGACAAACTGAGCTACACCTTTCCAGGAATCTTTATCAATAAAAAGTTCCACTTTACTGACAAAGGGTCAGTGCAAGTTTATTTTCAGGTCCAGGTAATGTTATAAATAAGGGTACAAACAGGAAATAGTTCCGTCATTAATGCTTTTGATTAAGAATTACAGGGATGTGGAATAAACAAAGTAACAGGCAGCAGTTCTGCGAGCTACATGGAAATTTGAGGTCCTGTGGTTCACGTTCTAAAGGTAAGCGACAGTGTGGACTCTCTGATGGCTAAAAGGGTTGAGCACGTGCTGCAGCTTCCGTCAAACCTGGGGTGGTTCCTCACCACCTTGCAACATCTCTTTTGATGAAGTCAGTAGGAGCCTTATACCTCATATCTTTCTGTCAGGCATGCATGGAATTGGTCAATATGTTCAAAAGTTATCTGGGGCAAGAGGAGGAAAGGGCTGATTGACAGGAGGAGTCTAGTTTCCTGACTTCTGAATTTCTCTGTAAAACCATTTTTATTACAAAAGCAAATTTACCTTAGGCTGCAGAAGTTTTATTCATCTAGTGTGCTGTTACTAGGTAGAAAACACAAAACTACTCTGGAAAACAAGGCTTTTAGTAAGCTCTCTCCTCTGTTCCCTGATCTGGGTGAGGAAGGTGAGGAAATGCCATATGGAGAAGAGAGCGAGCCGTAAAGGATGTTCTATCCCTCTGCCTCACCACTATTTATCCCTCTACGCTATATACCTGACCTGCAAGAAGCACATCTGAGGACTTGGGAAAGAGACACACAGCATGACATACTTCCCCTCCAAGTGCTGCTCGATTTCATTTTTAGATATGCTCGTTTACCACCATGGCTACATGGCAGTAGCACAGTTCCCACCCTGCTGATCCAAGGAATTGCAGGCTGTAATGCACCCTGAGGGCTTCTCAGTGCTCGTAATACCGTCATTCACCTTTCCTTGCAAGCCTGGTTGTTCATGTCACTTGCTCCTCGGTGGGAAGTCAGCCATGAGGTTGGAGTATTTCCTAAGCTCCTCTCATGCCTGCCTGTTGTTGCTGGATAGGGACCTCAGGAGTCCTCTCCCTCCCAGGCAGGCAACACTGCAGCTTCTAAAATCAAGTGCAACCTCTTCCACCCTTCCCTCCTGCTGGCACTTCTCTCTTTCTCCCTCACTGGAAAGGCCGTCTGAGAGCAAAGAATCTCTCTGCCTTAATCCACGTTTGTCATTAAGCAAGTTGGGCATTTTGGATTTCCACTAACCTGATGAATATGTTCCTGAAATATAAGGCTACCTTTAAATCTCCTCAAGGCTGTATGAGCAGATTTCAACCGGATGAATTTGGAAGTACAGGACTTCTGGTGATTCATTATCCATCTGTGGGATTATCCAAATATTCTGTTTATATCTCCTAATTAGATAACTTTCTTTGACTTACAGCTCCATTTTCTAACTTGGTTTTAAGAACATTTTTGCATCTTTTATTTAGGAAGTTATTGTTCAAAAGTTCCTTGCTAAGTTTCAATTTGCAAAAAAGCCAGACGGTGTAGTTAAATCAGAGGCTGCTAAGAAGATTTTTATTTGATCTGTAACTGAGAAGGATAATGAATAGTTAAGTCTAAACAAAATAAAAACTTCTTTTAAAAAATCTAATCCTGGAAAACTGCATCCAAATATCAAAAAGAGTTGGTCAAGGAGTTCTACAGATCAGACAATATGTCAATTTTCAGTAACTCATTGAATATTAGAGAAGTTCCAAAGGTTGGAAAGAGACTTAATATTGTGCCAAGACTTTTAAAAGGAAGTTAAAATAAATAAATATCGGCTCATCAGTTGGACAACAATCCTAGTCTATATAATTGAATAGCTGAAAGGAGAGAGTATTAATAGGATTTAAAAGTAAATGAGACAACTAATGCCAGTTAATACAGATTTACAGAAAACCAATTTTGCCCAATAAATTTGATGACCTTTTTGTGATATTACAAGTTTGGTTGTTAAAGTAATAGCACTGATATAATAACTTCAGGTACATGTAAGTTATTTTAATATGGTAAAAAATTAGAGGAAAGAAGAATCAACGCTGAACACCAGACGCCTGCCTTTGAGGTGGGTGCCGGCAGAGGAGTCCATTAATGCTGCACTCCAACCTGGCTGGATGTGTCAGTGCAATCAAAGGAACCAACAGAAGAGACTGATGTTTTTTGACGTTTAATTGTACAGCTCTTCTATTTCACAATGCTAATAGATTTTTTTTCAAAGGGTTGACCAAACAGATCGGAAAACATTCCATAACTTGCCGCGGGCTCTTGCTGTGAATTGCCCATCGCTGGTCCTGGGTTCACAGCACCCATCATATGTACCCCATCCCATTAAAAAGACCATAGGGCCAGACGTTGGACTTGACATCCAAGATGCAGCCCATGTACCATGTACACAGCGAGCCGCTTCACAGAGATTTTGGCAGAAAATATCTTCTTTCTCTCCTCACATACACACATACAAAAGAGAGAAAACTCCTCAGAACTATGTTTGCAGTCTCATTAAATTATTAAATTGGGTTTCTAAAAACTAACTACTGCCAGTCTCCTAGCTTTGTGATTAGTAATGTATCTAAATCCTCTTAGGAACTTTGTAAATCTATTAATCTTCCTAAGAAAGTATTTCAAACTGATTAAAAGACAGTTAAAGTGTTCTGTGCAAAACATTATAATAAGACAAAAAACCCTCTGAAAAAATATTATATGTATATATTCACAAACTCAGCCTTCTAAAGAAGAGAGCTAATTCTGGTACACTGAATATCTAAAGAGATTATTTCTCTCTAAAGTTCCTTTTTCATCACAGCATTTTTGTTTGAATAGTCAAGATAAAACCTATCAGTCATGGAGGAACAGAATGCAAACAGCTTCATTAAGACGAACCCTCTGATAGTTCCCCTATTTCTGAAAGTTAAATTATCTTGAAAAATTAATCACAGCGAATCTGGCAGAACTAATTTTAAAATGTGAGAACATGTGAGATGCTCTGCTTCTAGCCTGGAGTGAGATGAGATCAATATGTTAAATTAAGTCTACATAAAACCATGCAGAAGAATTTGGGTATGCAGCATTTATTCCCGGTCAGGAGAGTAATTGCAATTTAGAGAGCAGTGAAGAGATGTCTTGGTAAAAATATTACCGGCTAAAATTAATGACAGAAAACAACTGTGCTGAACTTATTTATTGCCACTCAGAAGTCTGGTATCAGTTGTATTCACTTTAAATCAAAAAAAAAAAAAATCTGTGAAACGTGAGCCAGCAAGCACATTAAAAAAAATCCCCAGGCTGTGATGCTGAACCTAATCCCTAAAAAAGTTTTCCTATATTCAAAAAGAAAATAATCAAAGCTACAGAGATTTTGGAAAAAATGACAAAAGTAGTCATGAATCCTTAAAATACAAGTTCATAAACATCCACCTAATAAAAATTTTATCATTTAATACACACAAACACACACAGAGTGTACAAATGCACTATTTGGGCTTTCAAATCATCAAGGAGAAACTAATGGCTTGCATTATTTCTTTGTTGGGAGTGGAAAGAGCAAGCAGACTCAGTATTATGTTCTTGCCTAATGCAATTTTACTTATATTATGTACATAGGCACTATTAATTGAGTGCAATTGGCATTAAGCAGCAAAAATGCCAGCAAAAGTAATTTGCATTATTGCAGAAAGCAGCGGTGTTCAGGCCTCCAGGAATTTCTCTTATATCAGCTGTCCAGATATTCTGATGCTTTAACTTCTTCCCATCTTTGATGTCTGGGCAAAATTTCCAAGCTCCCTGTTTAACTCACTTTTCCTCCTTGGATCCAAGTTCTTCCAGCAAATTGGAGACTATACAGTGATCTGTGCCCCGCTGGTATTTAACAAATCAATTACACAGAACAAAACTATCTGGGCTGTGAATCCAGGTCTGCGCCCGGTGCAGCTTTGTGAAGGTGATGGAATTGCAGCATTATAGCTCAGACCAGATTTGGGTCACTACCGACAGGGCCAAAAAAATCACTTAACATAAGGCAGCAGAACACTATAGCATTATGCAGAACTGTATGTACACTGCACTAGTTACCAGCCGTTATACATAGGAGACCCTAAAAGGATGCTAGTGACGATTTATAGTTACACAGCCAAAGTCAAAGACTTGAGAGGAGTTTTTACGCACTGCCAACAGATCTCCTTTTGCTTGGATAGTCCTTCTGTTAGTCAGCTGCATTTGCTATTTTCAGATCATCGTAACTTAAATTGGTCATTATATTGATATGAAAAGTTTAAATAGAAGTCAATAGAGGAAAGCCGAATTTCACCAGAGTCCTCTGTTGCTGGTGATCTGGTATTAAACAGCAGTGACAGCGAAAGAGGAGAGCTACAGTTATTTTCCCTTCATTAACTCAGTGGAAGAAGTTAATTAGATTTCAAAAACTACTTTTTCTCTAAAGGTCTGATATTTTTAGCAATAACATTCATTAAAAACCAGTCCTTCTCTGGTTTCTAGCAAGCCAGCCAGCATGTTGCTTCCTCAGTGAGGAGCATGCCAAGGTGGCTGTTGCTGCCCATGCAGCCTGGAGCCAGCTGCATGAGTGCTCTTCAGCTTACAAAAATCTCTACCGATGGTAGAGATGGCAGTGACTTAGAAAAGTAAGTCCACATATGCCATGTAGCAGTCCGTGTGCATGATATTTCTAGAGGATTTTGCACCCCAGAAGGCTTTAGAGGAGCTAAGCAAACCAAAACACAGGTGGGAAAAGTGAGCTACCTGACATCAGCCGCTTACTTTGCAAGAGACTTTTCTTCGGAAAATGTTTTTTAAAGGGAAAGGCAGATTTGTTTTGAGAGAAAGTTGGAATGTAAATACTGTCTTTAGAAGTAGCATCTGCTCAATGTTTTTTAGCATATGCTCTTTCATTTACCATTGCAAAAAGACTCATAAAACTTTTCCAAGCTTTTAAAATTCAAATGTTCTAAATTTTTAAGACAACCATCAAAATCAGAACAGTTTCATTTTTGTTTCCTGTTGATTGCTTTCAGATTTTTTTTCCACAGAAAAGGGATTTTTTTTTTTATTCTAGTCAATTTTCTAATGAAGAAAAGGTTTGGGAACCCCTGGAATTTCTCACAAGAGGAATAATCCAGCTCCTGCCTAGATCTAGTCATTACCAACCAGTACAGCCCTGGAGCACAGGGGAGATGAAAGATTGAAAAAGATGTTAGATATTCATGGTCTCAGCCTCTGTTTTGGGTTTACTGATGATAACTGTACTTTCACAACCCAAAGCTTCGTTTGGATCCAACTGGATGTATAGACAACACAGGTGGCACAATATATCAAATCATGTATTTTCTATTAAAAAAAAAAGGAAAAAAGATCCCAGCCCTAAAGTAACATGAGTTTCTGTGCTCAGTGAAGTCAGTGAGAGCTTTGGCTTTCATTTATTTTGGTGATGAATAACAACACAAAACATTGCTCAATCCGTGGCCTTTCTTTTGAAGAAGAGGGACCGAAATGGGAAGGAGACAGGCAGCGCATGGGCTGAGATCCAAGGCAGGCAGGACAGCAGGAGGCCAGGGTTATCGCTCTCAGGTGAACAAAGCTTTCCTACCCCACATGAAGAAAATCAATACAGGAGGAGGGGCAGGGAGAGGCAGAGTGTGCCGAGTAAAATTTAATCAATCCAACAGTTAGAAAGAGCTAAACAAGGCACTATATTTATCCAGGACCTGTCTTTCAGCCTCTAAACCCTTCAAAACAGTGAGTGGTTGCACTGGGAAGCTGTGCAGTAGCAGGCACTCCATCCGCATTACATTTATAACAGGTTTTCCAAAAATCTCCTTGCTATCTGGGAGAAAGCTGGGGGCCCTTTTCTGCTAGTAATGCCCATAGATGTTCACAGTTTCCTAGCACCACATCCAGCTGCATGTTCATGGACGAAACTTACACATCGCTGATGCCACGGGAAGAGCTTTCTTGTGGAGTAGCTCAGTCCTTTGGTGTTTGCAGGCTGCTTGAAATGGCTTGCAGGGAAAAAAAAAAATCTCTTTGCTTCATAAAATACAGCTGTTCCAGAGCTAGGAGCAATGGTTACTGCTCTCATGAGATCGCTCTTCAGATAGCACAGTGAGACCTGGTAACTTACTGCCAAAAAGGTACTGATAAAATACAGGCAGTTCAGTGAAAAGCAACAAAAAATGCGTAATGCCCTAGAGGGGCTGATTTAACAGAAAAAGCAAGAAAAACCCTTAAAAGAATATGAGCAAGGACTGGTAACACTCTACAAATATTTGAGAAAGGAAAAAATGTAGTATGGTATAATCAGGAAAACATGAAGGCAGGGAAATGGTGGTCCAAGAGTCCATACTAATATCTGGCACAAAAGCTTGGATAGCTTGTGAAATAATTCCCTTGTTTCCTCATGATGGGTCAAACAAGTTTTTCCCAAAGCCTAGGAGTGCCTTCTCTTTGTCTCTCAAGATTTTCCAATAGACATGAAGGGCTCACAAACATCCTAAGGTGGGACACTGTCCCTTTACATACTTTTTTTATCTAAATCCTCATAAACATAGCTGACCTTTATCTCAAAGCCTGAGGGCACCTCTTATAATGTCATGCTTATCAGATATCCACTCTTCATAGCAACTTCAGCCTTCTGAAGAGTCTGAAAAGCCTGTCACATTTCTATCCAGACTAATACCACTTTGATTGCCATGTTAATATAAAGGCATATTATTGTATCTGGAGATTTCGGGCCTGCCTTTCTATTGAAGTTATATTGGCCCTCTGCTATCTGTTAGTCTCATTAACATAATTATCATTCAAATGGAGAAGTGGAAAGGAACAAAATAACCTTTGCCAACACTTAGGTCCTAGGAAGACAAGGAAGATTACACGCACACAAACACACAAGCACGCAGCTCTGACTTACTGCTGTTGGCATTTTCATAACATTTGATCATCTGGTTGCTAAGCACACTGCCACATTACCACTTGACATTTACATTTTATTTTCATTTTATTGCTAAAGGTAGGAAATGAAACACTCTCCTACTCTCTTAAATTATATCCATCTTGCTAATAATACTGCTAAAAGCCCCATTCCTTTTTGTTTAATGAACTTAGAATACCTGATAAACATTCAGGCACTGCCAAGCAAACCTATTGTCTTTCCTGCCTGACGAAGGCAGGATCTGTTGAGCGCATTTCCTCATCGGAGAGGAGGGTTGCTGAGGAAATCCCTGGGTAGAAACTCACTGGAGCCTTCCAGAAGAGTTAAAAACTCAGAGCAAACCAAACCCACAGGAGCCTCAAGTAGCAACATCAAAAAAACTCAGCTCCTGTAATCTAAAAGATCTGGTGGGGCCTTGTGCAACTGGGGAAACCAAAGTGGAGGTCACCTCCCAGTAAATAGCAGAAGCAATTTAATGTGACGTACACCTCAGCGTCTGACTGTGAGGCTGGCCTTCCTTGCAAAGGTAATTTATCAGACCGATGAAAGATCCGAAGTAAATTTTGCCAAACTCATCGTCTCTGAAATATTTTGACTCACTAGCGGCTGCAGTTTAAATCACTTAATAGCCGAAACATGCTGGCCTTCTGTGCCACAGCAAAACGTGTGAAGTGAGAGCTTTATCTAATGTATAAATAAATGACTAGGGCTCAGGCTCAGATGTCTAACTTCCAGACTCCCTAGTTAGGTGTCCCACCCCTCAGAGTCAATCCAGAGGAGTGCTGAGTATCTCCAACGCCCGCTGACTGTAACAGTAACTGCGATTTTCCAGCCACTACTAGCAGTAAGAAAAACGTTATACTCTCATAAAGACCTCAGAAATAAAGTTGGGACCTTATTCCCCCAAGCAGACCAGAGGGACAATGGGGATATGTCTTCTGCCCTGGGAAACTCCCACTCTAATGGACAACCACATTCAGGGCATAAACACACATCTGTCCCTAGGAGAACATGAAGGCTCCAGCTCTTCTCCATGTTTGAATGGGAAACATTCAAGCACGGGCAGCCCAAGGGTGGCAGAGACTTCTGCAGCTCACCGCTTGCCTAGCGGAGCTGACCAGGCAGCAGCGGCAGCCTGCGGGGATGGGTGCAAGGGAGCGGGAAGCAGTCGCGGTGTGGTTCGTGCCTTCTTCCAAACACAGAGGAGGAGCTGTAGGAGCAGGGTCAGCCTGAGGCAGGGCTGGAAATTATTCTGAAGAGTAATGGGTTTTCCTGTCCTCTGTTCTCTCACAGTCTCTCTACATTGGTTTACCCAAACCAACACACACCGTTTCAACCCCCCTTTCTATCTCTCCCACAAATCCTCACAGTCCTGCACGTCCCAAGTGCCTGACCACAGCCTGGGCCCATCCTTGCCCACTCTACCCCTTTCCCCTGACAGCCTGCAGTTCCCAAACCTCTGACTCCCACCCTGTTTCCACAGGCAAGCCCCAGCCTAGGTGCAGCTGGGGAGGCAGGGAAGGCTCAGGAGCAGCTCTCTTTCTTGCAGAGAAACAAGTTGTCACCTGCCAGCTGCTCCGCCGTGACACACGCAGTAGCCCACACACAGGCTCTTCTCTTTTGCACGGGAAAAAAAATAGCTTACCCCTCCGCACGACAATAAACCATTGGGAAAAAGCCTGCAGATGGGGCATGAGGAACTGCCAGGTCACAAGCAGTCCCTTGAATGACAAGGACTGTCCAGCTTGGAGGAGAGAAGGTTGGGAGAGGAGAACTGGGAGCAATTGCCAACAGCACAGAGATGAGGATTTCTCTGGGTGGGTGGAAGATTCAAAGAAAATATTCACTTATTTTCCAAAATAATTAGTGTCCTCCTGAAGAACAATTAATTTTTCTGATAAAAAATTAAGTCACTTCTATTCAGTGTTAGCGTGCCTTGCTCAGAGTTTGCCTGGGATAGCTCTTCCTGCTTTACAATTTAGAAACAGCTTAAGTTGTGAAGAGGCCTTGGAAAGTAGAAGAACAGGTCTGTGTTCAGTACCATGGCAGAGTGAGCCACTGCCATCAGCACGCCGAACCAGGGAGGCCGTGCTGATATCATTTGGATAGACGTATCACCCTCTGGGTTTGGCCCATAGCACCTAGAGGGATGTGGCATTTGCAGGTTTCAGCAGGTTTCAGCAGATCACTCGAAGTTAAGCATTGCAGTGATCTGAAAATTGTCACATCATTTCTCCTACCTGTGTTGTGCAACGTACAAGCACAGCGTGAAGCACTGGTGTAAGCTGCACGCCCTGCAGAGCAGTAGGAACAATTAAAAGCCCTGGTACTGAAGAGGTGCTGCAGCCATTCTGATTTTCCCTGTAGTTCATGTGAATTACAACTATGGCTTAACAACCAATTTAAAAGAGTTTATTGAAAGAATAAACATTGCATCACTTACTAAACTGCCAGAAATGTCTGTACATTCATAAATGAGGCGATGTCTGGATCTCTAATTTTCTCTCTTGTAATTTTAACAAAAAAAACCATTTCGCTAGACAGCAGATTTAATTTTCCTTCTTTATTATATGAAGCAGTTCCATTGTTTGGGAAGGGACAGTAGTCAATCAGCTGCAGTTTCTGTCTGTATGCAGATGCTTGGTAATACTTGAATGTACAATTCTGATTATTTATGAGGTAATTGTCCAATATGTGTTGCAGTTAATCCTCATAAATACTAGGCTTTAAGAAAAAAGGTATAGCATAGATAAAGTTCCAGTCTCAGTGTGTATCAGTAACGTTGCCATTGTCTATGTGAAAAGCTGGTACCTGCAAATCTTCTATCAAAAGAAAGAAACTAGATATGCACAGTCCAGATTTTTTTCCCAAATTTCTATTTCATGTGGCCTGATATACAGATTGCAAATGTGACAGCCATTCAGCTAGCTTCTCCTTTCCATCTCAGGCTTTCTCAATATCGCTTGATTATATGGCACTCATTGGACTGGTGGGTTTCAGGGAAAAGAGGATTTGTTCCTGATATATTTCTGCCTAATTAGATCTGCATGCCAGAGGTCCCTGCACTTTAACACTGCAGTAAAGCCAACAGCAAAAATCATATTAAATCCCTGAAGAACTGTGAAGAAGCTGTGCTTGGGTCACAGAAATCAAAGGGCTCGAACACAGTTGTGTGGCTCCTGGTTCTCATCAAGAGGTGACACTTGCCAGGTTTGTCCAGACTGCAGTTTGCTAAGCTTAGCAGGTGTACTGTTCCATACAGCAGTAACCCAACTTTTCTCCAGTAAATGTTTAATCTAAGAAGAATGTACTGTATCGTACAAAAGCAGGTACAAAAAAGCCTCCCCTACACTCCCACAAATTTCACCAGTCCAATTACCACACTGAAAAGGCAGCATAGCACTGGACTGTTCCTTACAGGCAATTAGTTCACCCATGCTGATGAGACACAATTTAGATGTATGAAAAGGGAGTGTATCTAGCACCTGTTTGAAGAAAGAAAATAATAAATAATTAGGGAAGAAAGTGAAACTTCACTGAACCCAGGAAGTAAGTTTAGCTCCATGTATACTCACTCCTGAGGCAAAAGTTTCTAATTAAACATTTTATTGTGGGAATGCATTGCCAGCTGGAGGGAGGAGGGAGCCCCTGTGTGTTCAGTGGGCTCTCACCAGTCTCCAGCCTTCCCCCACCACATCCCAAAATAATCCAGGGTGGTGGGTGTGCAGCCTCCTGGGAGCAGAGCTCCAGCACACACACAAGATCCACAGTCAAATGGAAAGTGGTATCACCTTTGCAACCACTTTTGCCCGGTGGTTGCCCATGGGAAATTTGGAAACTAATGTTTTTCTAAATTAACATCTCATTTCAATTGCAAGGTTACATTTTCTAAATGGAAATATTTTACATTTACACCAGAGGAACACCAGGGCGTATTCCTTCTTTTCCACACTGCCTCCATCTCAAGGACAGAAACATATTGTGTGCCTATCACACCACAGCCGTTGGGTCTATCACGCACCATCTAGAGGCTTTAACCAGACCATGACTGAGTTGTGGCCAGGTGTGGTACAAAATATAAATGAGATCCAGCATTCCTGGGATGCCCCAAATAGTGGTTCCAGAGCAGAAGCAGTTTTTAACCCTTATTTCACCTAATTCAGATAGGCAGAACATGAATCTGAGGAGCAGGAATATAGTCAGCAAAAGCCAAGTAAATATTTTCTTAACGTGCAAAGGTTTTGCTTTATCCTTGATTTTGCTTTAACCAAGTTATCCCACTTCTCCCTCATCCTCCTGTTCACTGGGATAACAGAGAGGGACAGGCTGAGATAAACTGAGAGCAGCCAGAAGTGTCTCCCATGTAATCTAGCATACCTGAATTTGACATCAGTGTTGTTATGAACACAGTGAAGAGTTCAAGTTCATGTTTCAAGTGACAGAAGGAAGAAATTACACTAACAAAACTGTTATTTATGAGTGAGCAAACCTTGCAGTCATTCTAGATGTTTTCAAGCACTGGAATAGCGTTTCTGGTCAGCACCAAAACACCACCCTAGGCAGGCAGCAGGAGCGTGATAAAGCAGGGGCAGTTACTTCTGTTATGAAAGGGAAAGAGCCTACAGTTTTAAGAGAGGTGATCGCATCTGTGGAACAGTTTTCAGAGAAGAACCAAAATGAAAGTGATCCCATAACTGCAGTAACAGATGGACTTTTAATTTACAAAAGTAAAAGCCAGAGTGCTTTCTGACTTCTCATAATAGAGAATTACAGGAAGCAGAGGCAAGATAGCCTCGAGATCACCGCTGTGTATAGCACCCGGATGATATTCAGCGTGTGGTAGAATACAGATCTCTTGAACTCCACTAGCTCCTCATTGTCACCACATCTCCTGGTCAGCATGAATTGCCCTGCCGCCTGCCCAGCACCCACACCTGAAATCTGCATGTCACGTCACAAACTTTGTCAAACCACGCTGCCTGTCCCAGTGTCTCTAGGATACAGCCCCCTTTTCTAGGCACCAAAACTCTCACCCAGGGAGAGTTTCTATGCATGAAAACTCTTTCTCACACACACACTCACTCACTGACTCTCCCTACTTCTCAATAGGGTCCCCTTTCCTCTTTCAGGTCAACCATGAGCATGTGAGCCATTGGAGCAGCCCAGGTGAAGTAGCCCATGAAGATTCTCACGTTCCATTTACCAAGATTTTAGCTTACATTTCCAATGCCACCCTTATCCACCTCTGAAATTTCAAAGACTTTCTTAGATTTTGCTACCCTGCTGGCTTTCATGTTAGGGACAGCGGCTCCTTATAAACCCCTAGAAATCTCCTTCCTTCTTTGTCAAGCTGTCCTTTATCACAGAGACTGCTCTGTGCAGCACAGAGAGTGCTCACATCGACTCTTGTTGTGCTGACACTATCGTCTATGAGGCTGTCTGCTGGGCATCCTTCTACTCCCCTATCCATTGCCACTGGTCTGAGGACCTCTGTGCAGCAGGTAGCACAGGGCGGTGCTGGGGCAAGATCAAGCCATGCTGCCCCAGCAGTGGTAACAACAAAAGCAGCAGGTAACAAACTTTTCTCTAGAGCACACATGAAAATGAGGTGTGAGGTTCATGAAGGCAGTTCCATAAAATCCAAGATAACACCTCAAGCCCCATTGCATCATCTCTCAAACTCAATCTACTTCCAAAGGCAAATATAATAAAACAGAAGAGCAGCAACAGCACTTTTGCTTTCCTACTAGCATCCACCAGAGCATCTCAAGGCAGCTGCTTCAGAAACACAAGTTGCTTTCCATGTATTTCCAAAGGGAAGGTTATAATCCCCAGCTTGCTTCTGACATAAAATCCATGCAGACCGACTTGGATGTGCTCAGCTTGGTGAGATAGATAGGCTGAATAACCGCAAGCGGAAAGGCAAATGTCATAGCTGCCTTAACCAATTCACTACAAATTATGTATCTGATGGGCTTAGATTTTTTCTCTGTTTGAGTAAACCAATACAAATTGGAGGGTATTGATACTGTAGATTCTCATAAAGTGTTCAAGTGCCCCCAGCTCATTCCACCATCTAGTATATGTAACCAGTCACCTAAAATCACATGCTATTGCTTGTTTCTCTGGGCTAAATAGAACAAGTTACAAATTTAGTTTGCAGAATAGAATCATAGAATCAAAAAAAAATAGAATCA
>NW_008794211.1:4181546-4211505 GCF_000699145.1 Aptenodytes forsteri
GAGCAGATCAACACTCCCGCCCAACTTCGTGTCGTCTGCAGACTTCCTGAGGGTGCACTTGATCCCCTCATCGAGATCATCGATAAAGATATTGAACAAGACCAGCCCCAAAACTGAGGCCTGGGGAACACCGCTCGTGACCAGCTGCCAACTGGACTTAACTCCATTCACCACAACTCTCTGGGCCCGGCCGTCCAGCCAGTTTTTGACCCAGCAAAGAGTACACCTGTCTAAGCCGTGAGCCGCCAGCTTCTCTAGGAGAACGCTGTGGGAGACGGTGTCAAAGGCGTTACTGAAGTCCAGGTAGACCACAGACACAGCCTTTCCCTCATCCACTAGGCAGGTCACCACTAGTGACCCTGCATGCAAGTGAAGAACAGTCATTCCTCACACTGCTGCGAATAAAACAACTGGCTAATAAGTAAGCAGGGTCAAATCTGAACCTGTTTGGAATTTAAGAGAATTACCATTTTGGGGCATTAGCCTACTTCTTGCAGAGGCTGCTCTAAGATGCAACATTTGCTGTTCTCTAGAGATAAGAAGCTACCAAAATATGGTATAGTTACGAAGCTGAAAGCCCTTCTGTAGTCAAGTGGCAATGAAAAGGGAAAAGCAGGTACCAGGGAAATCCTCTATCATCCTACTCATTACTGGTTCCCAAGCACACATTTATCTGCACTTTGTAGACATGCTTTTCAGCTTGGATGCCAGACATGACCCCCGCTTTGAGAAATCACCAGGATTCCCAGTTCCTGAATAGTTCTCTGTTGTGCTTCAACCTTGGCATTTTGCTTCCCTCTACCTCTTTTTTATCTTCTTTCCTAGAAAGAGAAGACTGTAAGGGCTATTAAATCCAGTTCTCAGTTCCTGCAGGGGATGATATAATGTAATACTCTTCTGTAAGATGTTCAAGCTCCATCACAGAACTAGTTACAATTTCTGTCCTCACTGCTCCTGTTGGAGAGTCATCCCACAATCTCCCTCCTCGGACAGTTAGAAACCTATAATCCTATCCTTAGCCTATTCACTGCATAAGTGTTAGAAATATTATTGTTGCTTATAAACAACTATGACTTACTGATTATAAATAATCAAAGTTACTTATGATTAGTTTACTCTTCTGATTCCTGTTTCAGCCTTGCCCTGGTTCTCCTTTCCACTGAAGTTTATAGAGCATAGTGTGCATATGCACTGTAAAAGCTTACAGTGCATAGTGTGCACCAATAGTCATCTCCATTGCTATTTCACTGGGATCTTGTGATCTTCTGTCATGTTACAGACTCTCTAGTTGTTCCCTTAGCCCTTTTTGGGGACTGTTCCACTTGAATTCATGCTTCTGAGCAGCCAGAATTTCAGACACTATGCAAAGGAGGTGTTGCAAGTACTTTCTACAACAATATTCATATTTTCTACATGAAAGGGAAAATACTCCCTCTGACAAATTTGGGATGTCCTTCATCTTTCTCTCATAACTGTACTACACAGACAACCAATCTTGTTCTTCCTTTCATTTTGTGCAGCCCTATCCTATAGCATAAAGTGCTATTAGCAGTCACCATTCATAAATTTGACCTCATTCTACTAAATTTCATTGCATTTCTATCTCTTTAGTTTTTACTGTCATTTAATGTTTTATGCATGACATTCTCATTCTCCTTCACACTACCAGTATTTCCTAACTTCACATCATGAACAAGCTTCATTAGCACATTCCTCATATTATGCTAAGGTGAAAGCTTAACTTCTTTTGTCTCCCCTCTACTTGTATGGCTGTAGGATCCTTCATGGTTTATTTTTAATATCCTTTGCAAGTCTTGGCTTGATTTTCGTCAAGTCTCAATTCATCACTATACTTTTTGACTTGCAAAATGAAACTTCACTTTGCTGAACAGCCACTGTTTAACTCCTCAAAAGCTCTCCACCTTCTGCCTGGGGGTTTGGGTGGGGGGTTTTCTGAGAGATGCTCAGTTTGGTCTAGCAACCTTCATGGTTAGCCTTTTTCTCTTCACAAACTCTACATAACTTTGGACCTTTGGTGGGAATTACATGTCTTCTTCCTGTGCATCGTGTTTTCCCTCCTCCACCACCACCTCCCTTTTTTTTATTTTTGTGATTGTCTATATTTCAAGATCAGTCTCCACTAGATGATATCTTCCTCTTTCTTGGATGGTCACCCTCCTTATTAAACAGTTCATGCTCTAGGTATTCTTGCTGGGCAAATTTTGAGCAGCCTATGCAGCTGCTCTTCCCTTTCCTTCAGAATACCTACACACCTCCATCTGGACTCCACCCTTGCCCCCAGCAGCATCCCCAACCATCTGATCTTCCCTTTCAAGACATGCAGAAGGTTGAATTTTTAAGTAGATCTTGTCAGAGACTCACTCTAAGGTAGTACACATGGCAGAACCACTGCTTACAGAAGTACCTTTGACTGCTCTTGGTCACTGCCTCCCTGTAGCCATCACAGTCTTCTCTTCTTAGCCTCTAGCCTTAAAAAAGGAGAGGACAGAAACCCCATCAGACTCACCCAGACCTTCCTTTCTCACAACAGGTGCAGAAGAAAAAAAAAAGAAGTGGCTTACTTATCTGAGTGTGCATCACATTACAGAAACCTAGTAAGAAACACTGTCCCAGGCTTCCCTGATCGCTGACATGTGAGCTGGGTGCAAAGAAGGTGTAAGCATTACCTTACCTCTCTGCAGCCTAAAGGATACTGCCACCTTTGGAGTCATTTTTGTAACCACCTTCTGTGTGAAGTCTTGTTCAGGCTGGGCTTTCAGGTAACAAGAACATTGCCAGTGCAAACAGGGATAGTTTCAAGAAGCAGATCAAAAAGAAATTGCCTCTTGTAGTGGCTTTCTTGTTTAATACTAGGAAAAAAAAAAAAGGGCAAAACAAATAACCCCCCCAAATTTGAACAATAGGTTTTTATTCCCACCTTTCAGAATGTGCTTTTTTAGCCATTTTCACAGGCAGCAGCTTCATTTAGTTTAGTTTTAAACTGACAGCCGAGTTGTCTTGCAAATTCCCGGTTCAGAAGTCCTGATCCTAAGCTGTGCTGCAGGTCGTGTTGGTACCCCGACAGCTTAGAGGGTGGCCATGAATGTACTGCTTCATTTCATCATCCCCTCTTCTTTGGAGAAGTCACTAACATCTTTAGTCACCATGAGATGTATGCCGGCCACAGCAATGCATTTGTGTTTAGAACTCTTTTCTTCCTACTTGAAAGCCCCTTTAAAACAATGTTTACAGTAGGCTGAACTAGGACTGCAGTGCTTTTGACAGCATTCGAGATGCAGCATGCAAGTCACAGCTGCAACTTCACTTACCACCAGAACAGCAGACTGACTGGTGTGTCCACCTGCCCCAGGCACCTGGATCTCTTCTTCCTCCTTACAACTGGCTTAGAATTATTTTCACCCCCGCACCACTACAGAGAGCTACCAGCCAGGTTTTGGTGCCTTCAGTTCTTAATTATGAAAAAATCGATCTCTCTGAAATTTGAAGGCTGGGAAGGAATGACACAATCATCTTATTCAACTTCCAGAGTGTTCTCACACTAAATACTTCCACCCTGAGACTTCTCTATTGAGCACATTAACTGGTATTTAATACCCTGTATAATACCTTTCAGCACGGCCTCAAAATTTTGGTACAAAGACACTTCCCTTGGTGCTCTGCTAATAACTTTCTCCTTTAACTTTCCTCAACAGTTCAGAGCTGATCACTCATTATTTCTGATGTAACTAATATAATATGTCATACTTCCATAATTTTTGTCTCCCCTCCCATTTTTCTGCCCTGAAAATTTAATTCAAGTAGAAAATGGGTACTGACAGTGGAATTCACTTGTAAGTATGAGCAGTATTCCCTTCCCTCTTATTTTTTTCCATTTACTTTTCTGAATAGTGCTTTGCACAAAATATGGAGACCTATTTCTGTTTGGGACTGATGGCCTGTTCATTCCAGGCACAATTACTTTTACCCCCTTCGCAGCACTCAAGCCATCATATTCCCTGTCTGCCTTACCAGTTCTCCAGCCTGGAAGATGGACAGTACACATCTGCCAAATCTTGCTCCAAGTAGCCATCACCCCTCAGAGGACCCTCCTCATCCAGACATGAGGAAAAAAAAACCAAAACAAAACAACAAGCAAACCCCCAGATTTTTTGCATAACAAAATAAATCTTCAATTCCACTCTTCCTTTTCAAATTGGATTTTCAGTCCTTAATTAAATCAGTGGAGGAAATGGACTCTCCTCGTCTGGACGGATGAGAGGGAGGGGAAATGGAAGAGGGGAATGTCTGCTCTCTTTCAGTAGTACTTAAAGAGGTTCCAGTAAGAGTCATTGCACAATAGCAAAAGGCATTTTGTTCTTCAGATGCTGACTGTTTTCCAGACATTTTGATTAAATTAGGTAAACATAGCAGGTCTGTACCATAGCACTGGAACTGCAAGTTTACTCTGGTTTTGCAGCAGGCTGTTAACAAAGGTTGTGAGAGAAACAGCAATAATATTTCAATTATATCGCTGGAAAGAAATTTGTTACACAGACACGCCAAAATAGTAGGGGCAGGTGTCTGGTTTACAGACACCGTTTGGAATAATACATTCTGAAGTGATGCTGTCAATACCTTATTCCTTGCAGAGAGGTTGAGTAAAAAGTTTTAGCCATTTCTATGGGGCAGTAAAAGGATTTTCTTTCCAATGAAGAAAGTCCCATTAGCTCTTTGCAATACCTGTGGTGTCTCAGTCTTTCACAGTGCCTCCCTTAATCTCCTGCTGCACGCTGCGCGTACACTGACAACCAGGATAACAGCAAGTTGTTTGGAGACTAATTCAGTGACAAAGAAAATGCTGTGTAGAGATGGCAACAGAAAATTCATGCCATGGTTACTGGTAGCTACAACAAGGTTTTTCTACACACACCCCTGCGTTTGAATTATCCACAGATTCCCCCAGGTGCCATTCCCTCCTTTGAAATGCTCCCTCCCTCTTGAAATGCTGGCATGAAAAATGAAGTTTGCTCAGTCAACCCCTTGCAGACATCTCCATGGAGCATAGACAGACAGTGTTGAATTGAGGCGTGAAGCCTGGTACCAAATCAGGCCTTTGCTCAGAGTCCTGTACTGCAGGGAGCAGAGCTGGAGCTAACTATATTTCATCCCCAAAAATCTTCCAGTTCCGTCAGAGGCTTTTCAGGTGGATTCCAGGGTCTTTGGTTCTCCCTGAGATGTTCAGCAATTCATGGAGCATGCTCCACTGTCCCTCTGAGGAGGACACTGGGTCAGGACAAATGTGCCATGCCTCCTCCCAGGAAAAGCAGCTCTGTGTCCCAAGGCCTGGCAGAAGCCTGGAGGAGACCCCCAGGGCTGGAAGTAGCTGTGGTGGGAATAGCCCAGGCAGAAAATGTCCCACCACAATTCTGTCAGCAGCTGCACACTGGCATCAGAGTTACATGTGTGCAGCACTTTGAACGCACGAAGCATTTTTTGCAGTATCCATAGGCTTTAATAAAAAAAAAAAACAGGAACACTTAGAGAAAGATTTTTGCAGACAGTCAACAACTGTGTTAAAATGAGGGCCGAGCAAACCCAGCCAAGGCTGACTCTTGGAAAAATGTTTAAGCAGAAGCTTTGGAGCTGAACTCTTTGCTCCTCTCTGCTCCTAGCCTGGATAGTCTGGTCTCTCCTCCCTTTACCAAAGTGCAGCTTTCTTTTTGCTTAGACTGGCTTGGAAAATGGTCTTTTCAACAAGCGACTACCCCATGTGTTTTCCTAGTCATAGAAAACCCTGTTCTAGTCATTCAAGACAACTAACCTGTGTAGACTTACATTTTCTTGACATTCAGATTTCACCCACTCTCTTTCTTGTTTTTTAGTTCACATCACCCTTTCGAGTTTTACTTCTTTTCTTCCTCTCTCCATCCTCAGTGAGACAGTGGTTCAAACTTTCGAATCTACCTTCTTAAGGCAAAGTGCTCAGAAACAGGCACACTGGACTTTCCTTCCTTACTTTAAATGAGTAATTATTTACTAGGGCAGACACTGAACTTTCAGACGGAAGGAGATAATTCAGCAACGTGTAGCTTGTTTCTCTTCTTGTGGCAGAGCACTCCCAGGCAGGTAAATGAAACATTTGCATTGCTATCCCACCCTGAAATACTTTCATCTGCCTGTTCCCAAGGCACCATTTGCATAAAGAGCAATCTACAGGAGAGCTGCCCAAACAATCTTGCCTCTGCATCAGAAATATAGTTTAATTTTTTCTCAAATGAACAAAGCACCTTTATGTGCTAAACCATTTTCAAGTGGGAGGTATCCCAATAAAACATTAAAGGTATTTTAATAGGAGGGCAGGCCACTAGAATTTTAACTACTATCCACAGAGAAAAGTGTGTGCAGAGAAGCAAAATACACAGAAGCACAGGGTGGAATATTCAGTCATCTTTTTAAGCAGCACCTGTATCAGAGAAACCTGAAAATCTTACACAACCTGCTCTTATGATAATAGACTAAAAAATAAGAACCGAAGAAAGCACCCACAAAACATCAAGAGACTTAAATAAAACATCATGCATAAAAAGAAGTATCGCTGTACATTTTCTTCTTGCTTTTTTCTTTTAACTGTCCCTCCCCATTAGCTGTTTCTTTGGCCGCCTCTGCCCAACAGCCTCCCATTTCTCCTTTTGCTTGTGCAGGAGCAAACCCTGGGCGGTGCAGTAAACCCTTCCTGCATTTCCTTCATTGCAACAGAGATCAGAAGCTGGCCCCGGAGCACCAACCAGACTTAAAGACGCTCGCTGTGGTTAAGAGGGGAGGAATTTGTAACACCCCGATATGGCCAGTGCTCTTTGGCACTAATGGCATGCAGAAACACAAATAAAGGGCAGAATGAAACTTGCAGGGGAAATACCCCTTCAGACATTTTCTAACGGACAAACACCTGTCCCAGCACCCTTGATACAGCCTTGGTAACGTTTATGTAGGAGGAACTGGGGCATTCTTCTCTCTATCATATGCCCTGTGCCTAGGATACAATTTTTGAAATGACTGCAGTGATCAAACAAAACATTAGCGGGGTCAAACTAAATCCAACACCAAATACTTCCTCAAACTCCCCACAATTTATTTTTTCTGTTTGCAGCCAAGGAAACTTTGAAATTCATTCTCACTCATGCTTTTGGGTGCCTACTCGGCATCACCAGTGGCTATTTGAAAATTTGATGTTATTTCCTGTAGTTCAGACCTTCAACTGCATGAACAATCCATAGTTGTGATGTTATTTTTCTTATATCAAACTTAGAAAGTGTGTGAACAAGATGTTTTTTCTTTGGCGTGTGCAAATATCAACTCTATGCAAAATGCTTAAACGCATTTCAGCTGAATAACTGTGCAACGAAGATTACTTTTCTGTATATTCCCAGATAATATTTTAGTTGGCTGAACTTTATTTCGCTCTGAGGTGCAAAATTAGGGGCATGTAAGAATTATCTGTAGTGGCACACGAGTAACATCTGCCTTTATTAACAGCAGTATTACATTTCTCCTAACTGCCCTTCCGCAGCACCTCATAATTTCTCTTGGCACAGTAACCTATATAAACTTGCACAGAGCATGGCTCTACCTCCCCCCTAGCCGAACCACCCCCGGTGTTTGAATGAAGAATCAACACTTTCTGCTTTCTCCTCTTACTATCGAGATCAAGTGAAACATTGCCCTGGGTTTCAAAACAGTGCCAGTGCTTGTTTTCGCACATTTTCCTGGAGAATTTCTTTCGGAAGAGCTTTTCAATTCTGATTTTTTTCTCTCATTCCTACGCTCAGTGATGGCAGCAGCTCTGCGCCGGGCAGGGCATCGCAGCGACCCTGCCTGCCACCTGGCAGCCCTCCCCACGGGATCCTCCGTACCAAGCTACCCTCCTTCCCACCACAGCAAACAAAGGCATGATTGTGCCCACACCGAGCAGCAGGGCTTGTTTTTGAGGCGTTGGTCCCCTGGGGAATGCACCCAGTCCCTCCTGGCTCCCGACACACTGGCACGCGAGACATGCATGGCTGATTTCCTTCCCTGCATCCCCAGGGCCTCCCACCACGCAGTAACTGCCACTTTTTGTAAACTGGTGACTGCCCAGTGTGGTATAGGCTGCTCTGGATCCAGGTGATTTGCCTGCACGCCTGAAAACACAGGCTATGCTTTTGGGCTTGTAAGCACATCACATTTCTTTGGCAAGCTGTAACACTTGTGCCAAAGCAAAGCAGGGAAAATACAGGAACAGGAGAAACAATGGCCGGGTATCCTCTTGAATAACGATATTGCTCTTCTAAATATTAGCAGCTCTAGATATGTCTAGGAATGAGAGGCTTTTCTTTTTTTTAAATATGTTTCCTTATTCGGTATTATTTTTCACTGATTATAAACTTACTTGCAAGCAGTTTGACAAGCGGCCCGTCAGTGTAGCTTCAGCCTCCCATTTGCACCACAAAGAAGATAGACAGCAGTGTGCTCGAGCACCACCAGCACTTTCCCTGATGAAATATAACTGCTGGAGCACTTTAGCTGAGGGCAGACTCTTTGATGCAACCCTGTATATTCATACAGGCTGGCCAAACCACAGTACCTTGGGCACAGCAGGTGTTTCTTTGCTCCTTGCTCTCAGTTTCCACACTGCTTAAATGCTTTCTCTCTCGCGTACAGTTTCTTAGAGCATATTTCCAATTTTGCTGTTTTCTGCTCCCCTCTCTCACCTGCTGTTTGCTCACTAAAGAGAACTGTATGCAGATAGTTAAACAATACCCTGGGAAATCCCACCAAAGCTCCATGCTTTCAACTCCTCTGCGAGCAGTTCAAATCCACAGCTCACGTATTGAACAAGTCTTTTTTTTCTCCCTTTTTTCAACCTGCCTAGCTCTGTGTTTGTTGCATTTACTCATAACAGAAGGGCAGCCATTTCACTCACCAGTTCCAGTCAGTTTAACCCAACCCATAATACCATCATTGTAGTCAACTTGCCGAGAGCTGGAAAAATTAGACATACCTGTTTGTAACGAATGCTCATAATTACACAACACGCAAACAACAAAGCAGTCTGCTAGATCCAATCACTCCCTCAATTTGAAGACATTAACATTGATAATTGCATACTGTGGAAGCTCAGAGGCACTAAACAAGATTGCCTCCTCCATACTTATCATGAGACAGTACCAGAGCAGAAGAACTTATATGCTAGGAGGAAAAAGATATATGACATCTCTTCTACAGATGAGGAATGGGATACAGAAATAATCATTCAGCCAAAGACGTAATAAAGAGTGTGTGGGGTAGAGCTGGAACCGTGTTACTGTAAATACTTGCCAGTAGCTTTGGCACTAAGCCACCTTTCTAAGACAAACTCTGGGACAAAACTGAAAGATTTTGTGAGGATGCCCAGGATCACAAATTCCATCTCTATGTGTAATTCTTTCTGAAGACCAATTTCTTATTTCCCAGTTTACTACAGATGAATCTGGAAGAGTAATTGAACGTTTATATCTGTCTGTCCATGCGGTGAAGGTGAGATATTTTTAACCTCTATAGGGGAGGACACACCATAAAGAGTGGCATCCACATCCAGATGCTCCATTTTTGTTAGCGTGTGATGCAACATCTTAAACAAGCTTATTTCTGGGTTCCCGATTTTCTGTTATTGGTGCCTGCAAATGTGATTCACAGAGAGGTGCTTTTTGATCTAGGTTCCTATACCTGGGAGAACAAAGCCATGACTTTCCAAACCTTACCAGCTTTGCCACTTTTTTTTTCCCCTAGTACTGAGCAAATATTGTAATTGCACTAGACCAGAAGATGAAAATTTTCCCATCCAGCATTTAATTTGATTTTCACCTCCGTTTCCACAAGACCGTACTTTCTCCATTCCACTTATCTGTATAATATAAAAATAATATAATCTACACAAATGCCGATATCTTTTAAAACAATTATGGCTTTCCACGCCCTCCACCTGCAGCAGGATGAGGTGTCACTTGCACTGCATATCACATCACCTACAATTACCAGTACACATCAACATACCTGCAAGGCAGCAGCATACTAAAAGCCTGACCTTAACCACCACTGATGCTGGAGGCTGGAGAACGTAGAAACAGAGCTGTAATACAGACCTGACTTCAGCTCTCATTTTAGTCGCTGCCTTGCAAAAACCCCACGTGGTTTAGATCCCTGGGCAGGACACTGGTCAGTCCGCCCGCCCTAACTGCATAAATTCCCAGCATGGTCTCTAGAGATGTGCAGGGAGGTTTTCTGTATACGAAGCTGCTCCTTTCCGTTGCGAGTGAAGAGAACTGATGGGAAGTGCTAGGTGTCTCCATCCCCTCATGATAAGAGTATTTCATAAGGTAAGAAACATAATTTCTAAACTCTGCTTTGCCCAAGAAAGACTGAATTTAGACTTTCTACACTGAAGACAGCTCTCTGCCCCCTGGGCCTTAGAGAATTTGGGGGAAAGCCTTCACCCCTCCCTCTGTGGGTCGCTGTGAACAGGCACACAGCATGAGGACTAGGGCACCACGGCCAAGTCTGATTCTTCCTCGGGAGCAGGTTGTCCTGTCCCTCCACAACACTAACCCATCAGAGAGAGGGAGTCACAGCCCTAGCCACACCCAGGCCCTCAGGCCACCCCAGAGCAGTCACGCCATTCAGGTGCCTGCCTGCCTGAACCGTGACAGCTCTGGGGAGCGAGAGATACCTGTCTCTTGTCTAACAGGTGCTTTTAGGCATGAATAGGTGACTACAGTAAGTGCCCAGGAAATTTTCAAGTGCAGTACAGAGACGCCTTGCAGTGCAAGAAGCAGACAGACTGGATTATTCTCTGAGCCTTAGGCTTTAGGCACCTAGGTGTCAATTTAAGCAGGCTGGATCCTGCACAGAGCCAACACCTTTTTAAGTGTTCATGTTCCTTTTCCAGGCCTTTCATAGCTCCTTGTCTATCAGCTCTCCCCGCTTAAGTTCCTCTCCTCCTAGCACAATGGCACCAAAATCATAGACCTGGTCAGAACATTTTCAAAGTGGTATTTAGTGAAATATCCCACTACATCAAAGCTGAAACATCTCAGAGGAACACGAACATTTCAACAGAGTTTCGCTTGTGACCAAAATGAAAACCCCCAATTGGATACCTGAGGTCTTTGATCTCAAACTAGGCTTTTAAACGCAGCTCTCTTTTCCAAATGCATTTGAAAGGGGCTGCTTTGTATTTTGTTCCCACAAAAGATACAGAGAGACTTCAAAAACCTCAAGAGCTTTCCATGGGATGGAATGGCTGTTCTTCATCCAGTTCTGCTCTAATGCTTCGCAGGAGAGGGGCTCAGGTAGGTGCATTCATGTCAACCACGTTGATCATTCAAGAAAGAGTGACTGGAAGCATGATGCATGTTCTCCTCCTTGTTTTCCTTCAAAAAATCACAATAAAATGAGGTAAGAATTCACTGCACATTTTGCCTAATTCTCCTAAAAAGCCAAAAGAAAAAATTAATAATCACTGTATTAAAACATATTTAATGATTACAAAGTATCCGGGAACCTCTTGTATCAATTTCTCTTCCTACACATGTCCAATTAGTCTTTAAATAGTTTACTTTAAGCTTTTATATAAGGAGTAGTCCAGCTTGGTTTATGTCTTTTTAAAAGACACTTAGTAGACATTTTGTGCAAGTAATTATTGAAGTCGCAATAGAAGACAAAAAAAAGGCTATCTTCTAACTCCATTACTGCACATTAATATATATTTCCTGACATTTACTGTCAGGATTCAGTTTTCTTTACGGTCAATCTAGTTTATGCAATTTAGTCTTTTATTGGCTGGGAATTTTTCAGACTAAGAATATCTCACAGTCCCTCTGTTGCATGATGATTCCCACCACCTTAGGTGTCAGTTTTATCAATCACAAGAACTATAGACTATTCTGAAAAATAAATTATTTGCCTTGGAAACTAATATGATTAGAGTCAAAAGTGTGAATAAGATTCAGAAAATGTTGCCTTTGCATGATGTGCACTCTCAGGAACAAAGAAAGAATTTCCATTTTCTATCTACCTTTCGGCCTTGAACATTTTTTGAGTGTAATTTGCATTTGAAATCAGGACAGAGTGTAAGTTAATGCCGCAATTTTTTCCTTTTAAACAGATCTCATGTTATTCTTCTGCCAGGTGGGCCCTTGTGTTACTCTCCCAGTTCCTCATTACATTGCAGCCAGTTCATATGGTCGTATGAAATTACTGTCAATATAATGAAAGTGTTTCATTTCAAGTCTCCTGAACTTATTTATCTACTGAGTCAGCAACAGCTTTGCGCTTGCTTGTATCCAGGTGACCCTCTAATGGGAATGAATGACATGTTGGATTATTTCAGCCCAAAAGGGTGAAGCTAGATTCCAAGAGAAAATTAATTATAGTTTCAAGTCAAAGATGACTCAAAAATAGATTATTTTATATCTCATATATTGTTGATTTATTGTAAAAAGATTTTCCACTTGAAGTAATGAGTTAGTTGTATTTTGGATTGAGGACAAGGAAACAAATTGAGCAGAAGGAATTGATCAGAAATTACTCTATCAAAACAATTAAAGCCAGATAATTTTCCTTGCGAAAAAAGGAAGGTCAGACTTAAACGGATCGGTACAATTTGATGGCCTCTTCCGTCCCCTCTAGATCTTGTGTATGTGAAGTCCTCTTTGGGCTCTCAAACAGGCAGAGAACAGGTAGGAGAGCATTTCTGGAAAAGCTTTCCCTTTGTTCTTGCCGCTGTTAGATGTAGTGGCCTCTCAGTTCCCGTGATCAGATGCATGCACGTACTCTAGCACGGGTGCAGGGAGCGGGACCTCCTGTAGCTCCGTAACGCCGTAGCCAAGCTGAGAGCATCTGCCTGCAGGAGGGAGTCATGCAGCTCAGGCACTGATACAACGGGCCAGGGAGGCCTCTCAGCCTGCTGAGCACACTCAGATCAAGCCGCAGCAATGGCTCTCACACTTGTAGGTGCTCCAGCCCCATACCTGGAGCTGCCCCAGCTGGGAGCACTGCCGAAGAAGTATTCTGGAATGATTTCTACACCCTCCTTCAGTTCAGATAGCACTGCATATTTAAGTATGTGCGCACAACCAAAAGGGATAACTGTGAATGATGCTCAGCAAACGTCTGGGAAGAGCTGTCAGATAAAGGCTTCATCAATTTTAGTATCCTCAGACAATTTGCATTAAAACAAAGGAATGGATGGATGTCATTGATTGAAGGAATCACTTCCAGCAGTGAAACATAAGAAGGCAGCAACTGAAAAGGTGCTGAAAGTTTTTGAGGTTTTTCATGCTGCCCAGAGCTGAGATGGATACCTGAACATGTCATAGTTTTCAAAGCAAAGGGATAATTTCCATTCACAATGGCACCTTTTTGGTAGAATATGGTCAGCCTACGGGGGGGAAAAATCAAGAATACCCATTTGATAATTCTGACAGAAAAATCTGTCAGATATGAAGGACTGAGATTGAAATTAAAAAATGAAAATGAACAGTGACGTACAAAAAGCCAGGTATCTGCCCCAAAACAGCAACAACAAATGGTAGCTTCTTCAAGTGTAAGGTCTTTGCAGCAGAGGCATTTTGTTTGATGTTTATGCAACAGGTAGTAGGGTTATAAACCATGTGTAGTGCTCTTAGTGCCACCTCGACTACTAACAGAACTGGATAAGCAGCATGGCTGCAGTCTAACATTGGCAAGCCTGGAAAGTGAAAGAAATTGTTAGGTTCATTAGAAGATAGTCCAATTCCTGCAGAACACTACTTCCAAGCCCTCGAGAAATGCTGCTGTTATTTCACCTGATCAAAGGACCTTGCTTTCAGGAGGAAATAGCGGGTGAATAATTCTCACACCGCTCTCCGAAGCAGAGTGACTCCATCAGCAACAGTGAAATTTCTCCTCCTCCATGAACAGATGCAAAGTGAGATTCCTGGGAGGGAAGCAGCTCAAAGGCTGTGTTATCTCCTTTGCTTAAAATCCAGCATCAGAGGCAAGCTGCTCTAACATGATGAATCAAAAAAAGAAACAGAAGCTTCCAGTCTAGAAGGTGCAAAAAGCAACTATGCACCAAAGGAAGTCTTTTATATCCTCAGTTCAGGTGTCAGTACCTGACTTCTTGCTGCCATCCAGGATATTACTCACAAAAAAAAAAAAAATTTCTCTGCATTGCAAGGAAGTGCTATGGACAGAAGTTTAACCTGTCCATCAGTTTTTATATCCTCAGTTCAGGTGTCAGTACCTGACTTCTTGCTGCCATCCAGGATATCACAAAAAAAAAAAAAATTTCTCTGCATTGCAAGGAAGTGCTATGGACAGAAGTTTAACCTGTCCATCAGTGAGGTGCAGTATCTAATACGTAACTTGTCCTTCCCTCTTACTCCCATGGATCTATGCACACTTCTGGTTATTTGTAAGATTAAAGATCATGCCATTAGTAGAAGCCATTCATTACAAACAGCTCAGGCATTTGACTTCCCCAGAACAGTAGACGTTGATTTTTGCTCTAGCTCCAGCAAACTAGTGATTAACTGGAAGCTATTCAGAGTTCCAGTGCCAAGGTGAGTAGAAAGCACTAAACAAGGTCTTGTGAACATCTTTTCTCTCTCTTATTAAAAGAAAAAATTGCACATTCAGGACAGCTGACACAATACGTTCTGGTGACTTCATTTCTGGCCCTTTTTTCTAGTCACAGGTTAGGGGTATTTGATGTTAGTACCACAGAGCATGTTTCTCCATTCAAAGGGGTCAGAGGGAGCGGCCAAAGCAGAGCTGTATCATGGGCTTAAACTCAGAATAAAATTCAGGTGCATATTCAAGTAACACTGCCTCCAGCTTCTGGCAATCGGGTCTACCAGGAGCTGAGCAAAAGGAGATGCACACCACCACACCGTGTTAAGCACAAGCCTCTGTGACTCCAGGTCCCCTTGTTCAGGGTCTGACCAGAGAAATCCCCAGTTTTCTTGTTCTCCAGCTGTCTCATTCTCTCCTGGGCAGAAGGAGGCTGCTCCCTCTGCAACAATGCTAATGGTGTTGTGAGATGTAGATACAGCTCTTTCAAAATTGCCCCCCAAAATTTGGATGGTTGAAAAGTAAGGGGAGAATTCGGGCCTCAGGAGAGTTAGTCTTCGTTCTGCCACTGGCTCGCCACTCCTGTCTTGTAAGCAGTCTTTGCCTCAGTTCCTCTCTCACACCTCTAGACAAGTCTGAGGACTCATTTGTCTTCCAGGGATGTTTTAACATGTAATGGAAGTTTTATTATATAGTATCATAAGCCTTTTGGATGAAAGGACCAATGTAAACTCAAAGAATTTACTAATGAAAACCATTAATAATAAAGGTAATTACAAAACTTTTGTAATGAGTCAACAACTTCAGAATATTTCAACGTCTGCATTATCTATTTATGATTTTAAAACAGAGGACGATAACAGAATTTTTGCAGAGATCTGTAAAAGGGATCAATTCTACATGATTATTAAAAAAGTAAGAATTTCTTCTGGGACAAAAACAAACCCTGGGAGTGGGGAAAAAAAGAAGGGGAACAAATCTTTAAGATATAGTACCATTTTCTAGGGCATAAAAAAACCTCTCAGAAATATACGCAGTTTAAGACTGGGGGCGGGGGAGAGCACTACAGATAGCTCCAAAAGAGTCAAAACCAGACACAGATTAATGCACTGAATATCACCAAAAGGAAAAAATTGTTAACATTAAAAACAGAACAGTAGAGAAGAAAATGGATGACATAGCAAAAGGAGACTGTTTCTAATGGAAAATAAGAAAAAATAAGAAAGGACACATAAACCAAATAACATATAATCAGAGAACTTTATATCCCATTTTATATTCCTCTGTTACATCATTGCATTTTTCTTACGTAGAAATGTTGAACGGTCAACAATATGAACATGTGCAAGGGTGTCACTCCTCCTTAGAAATCTCCCAGGTGCAGTTTTCTTGGCTTTTCCAAGTTACTTCTTCCTTTGAGATGAAGAGGTTTTCATTTTCCTAACCACCACACACATCATGACTCAAGTCTTATTAAATAAGCATCTAGCAGTACCTGATACCAAGAACTGAACAATTAACTGGTCCCTTTCTTCTTCTCCTCCATCACCTTTCCTGGCACCACAACCTTTACGTATTCCCTGATAAATTAGAGCTCTTTAGAAAACAAGCAACCCCACAACACAGTTTTCTCACAACAAACCTGTAAGATATAAGGTTTTCATGGTCTATTCCCTGCCTTTCTTGTCAGGGCCCAGCATATATTCTAGGCAGATTTTTCACCTCTGTTGGTGCGTCCTGAAAGTGGTAGTAAAATGTAAGCAAGAACAAGAAGAATGAGAAAAGTCACAAAAGCTTTGATCAACCCCTGCACATTGCAAATAATAAAACAATTGCTTCAATCAGAATTCAGTGCTGCAGTCTTTGACTTCAACAAAAGCCTGAGTTAAAATTACAAAACCAGACCTCAGTAATACTAAACCTTCAGCAGACAATGTTACTAATCGCTAGGCATCCGATGGGTCTTAGTTTAGTTTGCTGAAAAAGTTTAATTTTGCCCTACTTAATATTTGAAAGGTTTTTAAATTAACACCAGTATACAATGACTCCCACAAGATTTTACAAAAAGTCATGATCTGTTCCTTGTATTCAACACAAGTATTCACTAAGGAAACATAAGCTGATATGCTTGCTTGATGTTCACAAAGCATTTTGAAGATGAAAAGTATCATGTGCTAAACATGAAGCTAGTCTGACCATCTTCTCATTACACTACAGATAGACAATCTGTCAGAACAAGAAAAACGAGACACAAAGCTGGTCTGGTGAGGATCCTGTTTTGCCTTTGAAAAAATGTTAAAATAATTGATAGTTTCAATAATAGATAGTTTCAAAGTATTAAGCATTCCTTTGCTCACTGCTTCAAAGGGGTCCCCAAATACCTAGAAATAAAACTATTTTCCATTTCATGTTTGATAGGAAAAAGTATTAAAAAGACTCTTAAAAATACAAATAAAGAGATCTATCCACTTTTTGATCCACCTTTATCTAAAATTAAAAAAGAAATTTGAGTGCTTTACTTGTCCCCCTGTAATGAAAAGCCTCACAAAAAGACTCTGATTTGGAACTAATTTGCATTCTGAATACGCTGAATGGACTACAGAGACTATAGTAACCTTTAGAGAATCTTTGCTGCGTTAAAAAAGTAATTCATACTCTATCTCCTTCTACAGAAAATGAAAGGTTGAAAGATGTAAATTAGACAAAACAAACAAACCTTTCATAGTATATTATGAGCTCCAGGTCTCCTGTGCATTTACTAAAATTTGAGTAACTCCTCTTCCAATTTCAAGCACAGTAAATTTGAGCCATTTGACAAATGCCTTATCACCATTTTATTTAAGTGTTGCCACATACAGAAGCATATTTCAAGAAGAAATGCGTTGAGAAACAACTTCCTTGAACTTGTTTTTCTTTTCCTTACCCTCCCCCCCCTTTTTCTTATTATTTAAAACTCCCATAATTTCCAGCCTGGCTAACTGACTTTTAGCTTACATGACCATGCGGTGCATGTACATCTTCACATTTCCTGAATTCCTATGTTGAAACTCACTGGCCCACCTCAACAGATTTCAACAGCGTGGTTGAAGTCCCAAACAGAATTAAGTTCCTACTCACCCCATAAAACAGAGAGCTGGGGAAAAGAAAAACATCCTCTAAAAACCCGTTAAGAAATTGGGAACAACATACATTTGTCTCACGTGAGAGACAGTGAGCCTTTCTGAAGGCTCAGCTCACACGGAAGGTGTCTGTTAGACACCAGAATTCCCTTAGCTTCAGTGTTCATGGGGTTGTTCATTAGAGGGTAATAAAGTTAACTTCAAAAGCAGCAAAGTAGTAATTTGATAACAATTCCTTATCGCCACCCTGCAGCTTCATTAAAATTACCTGACTTTCACCCATGCAAGCTGTCTATCTTTCTTTATCTACCCGTGTCCTTATAATGACTCTGCCAGTCCTACATAACCATGCCATATTGCTTCTCCATAACCCCCAAATCCTTGGCCGCTCTGCCCTTTTGTCTCCCACTACACAAGTTTCTCTGCAGACCTGAGCAGCCATTATCATCGGCTAGGGAGACACTAACAGCTGACATACGCTTTGCAGATCTCCAACTCCAAGGAGTGCTGTGCAAGGTGACGTTTATCCTCCTGCCTTCGAAGACCGACGTCTGCTTGTGCAAGAGACACATGGCTTCACACCTTCCACCTCCCATGGTTAGGGTTGTGGTGGAGCTGTGTTAGCCCTTTTTCAAACACACCCAGTATAGCACTACTCCAAGCACTTGAATGGACAATCTAGTTATTAGGATTTGCTAACTGGAGGCGTGGGTTGGAGCTGGAGATATCCACAAGTCTTGTCATCACCAGCTGAGGAGAGATACTTCCAAACCTCCCTTGACTGCTGACAACTGACACCAAAGGGGACAAAATGACGTAATAAAACCACAAGCCTGCAGAAATCTGTGGCTGTTAACAGATTAAATATTTAATAGATAAATTAAATTAAATAATTAATAGATAAATCTATTATGTTAACAGAGTGGAAACAAAGAGCCTATCTCTACATGGGGCATACAGAAAGGTAAAGTCTCACTCAGGCACCACATTTAAGCAGGCTTGTGTTATCCACCTGACAAGACCTTTATTAAACCTCAGAGGATCCATCTCAACTTTCAATACCCAAGCAACTGATTCAGGGACGCAGCACTCACAAAAGTGGGAAACTAGAGCGGCTCAGCATTATTCATTCAGATTATTTGTTTTAAAGGGACATTTTACACGGAAGAAAATTTCTGTTGAGAGGAAAGGAGGGATTCTTAACATGTGCTCTTCATGCTCTAGGATTGCATCAACACTATTATCCTAGAATCAGAGGGGCAAAAAGGGCTGTGAGAGGCCATCTGGCCCTCCCCTTGCCCAAAGGTATGATCAGCTAGATCTAAACAATTCCCGAATGATATTTATCTAACCTGCTTTCAGATACACCTACAAGCTCCCGCAGCAATTTAGCTCAATGCTTCAGTGTGTGACTTGTTCTCTTCAGAGCATGCAGGAAGGACAAGCTATTCCCTATGTCTTAGTAACTGTCTTTGACGTGCAGGTTTCATTATGCTTCCCACTTCTCTTTTAGCAACTGAATATGCTCCACTCTTTCTACTTTTTTCCATCTACACTTCTCGTGATTTTCATTGCTCTACTCTGAATTTTACCAGTTCATATCTGCTAATTGCAGTGTCCAAAATGGACACAGGACTTCTTCAGGGCTTGTAAGATTTCTGTTGAAGGGTTTGCTATAAGCATTTTTCAGACATTTCTTTCTTTTTTCAGTCCCTCCATGATGCTGCCCTTTTTCCCACCAGATCACACTACCTGCCATCCCAGCCCTGCCCTCTCCCCAGCCTCCTTGAGCCCCCACCCCGCCATTTAGGTCATGCAAGACAGCAATTAAATCCCAATTTTTCCTCCCTTTCCCAGAGGGAACAAACGCAGCTCCCCAAGCATCTCTTCCTATGTTACATGCTCCAGAACCAAGACCACCACTGTGGCTTTCCTCTGGCCTCTCTCAGTCTACTCTCGTACTGGGGGTCCCCAAAATGCACACTGTATTGCAAATGTGGTCGCATGGGAGGTGAATAAAGGATAGCGATCATTTCCCTCAACCTGCTCACGACCTCCTGGCTGTGCTCGTGAGCTGGGGAGTTCAGAAGTGCGTGCCATGACTGCGGGCCCCTGCCTCCCTGCGGGCACACAACTGGGGTGCTCCCTGCCCTCAGCTTCAGCTTATGCCCCGGGGTGACACCTGCTGCTGTGATCCCACCCTGGGCCTTTGCCCTGCTCCTTATCTGCAGTCAGCAGCTCCCTCTCGCCTCAGGGTGGCTTGCACGGCAGGGGAGCCTCGGCTGCTCCAGACAGGAGGTGAGAAGGGGAGAGGCCACCCCTTGCCCCCACGTCCCCAAGGCTGGGGTGTACTGAGGTTATGAGGAATCACATTTTTCTTTGCCTACACATCTGCTGTGTCTTTTTTTGAAGTAAGACTGCAGGTTCTTCAGAGCCGAGACCATCTCAAGGCACTTAGCTATAGTGTTACAGTAACATGAATGATAAGTAAGAGTAAATACAGTATTTCAGTGTTACTGGAAATCAAATGTGAAGGGTCCAGCTGGAAGAGAATGCCATTTTTCAGATTCCCAGTTCATTAGCCTCTCACTCAGCCCCTCCTTCTCTCTTCTCAGAAATCAGTATAAACCCATGATTCACGTCTTCAGCGCAATGACTGGCTCAAGCCCAAGCTTGGGGCTTGACCGAGGCCCCCAGCCGTCCCTGGGCTGAACCACCAAAGGAGCGTGGCTGCCCCGGGATGGCGCTGACCTCCTCATGCAAGAGCCTGGGACAGGCCTTTCCCCATGGAAGGAGTGCAGGCAGGGTGCGGAGACCAGGCAGCACCGAAATGCGGAAAACCCTCCATCGTGCTGTAGCAGGGATGAACGTTCACCACCTTGATGAAAAGATATTTCCTTGATGGAAAGATACTTCCAAACATTCCTTCCGCCATAGCAATCATAGGTTCTATAATATAGAAAACAAGCAAGCAGGCAAGCAAAACAGAAAAGAGAGGGGCTTAGTTGTTGTTTCCCTGAAAAATAGGCAGAGCTCCCACGAGGTCCGTAAAAGCTTTCAGTATTATATACTAATTTTACACAGAAGGCAGTCAGACTACAACCCACAAGGACACTGCTTTCATTAGGAATTAGAAGTCAAGCACCAAATTACCTTTGAAGACCTGGGCTTTAATCGCTGCTGTTACAGAAAGCAATGTAAAACCTGCTGACGAACAGCTAGTGCCTAGTAGGAGTTTTGCAGACACTCAGCAATGACTGCGTCTGCTCTGAGGAACACATGATATAAGACTGGAGGAAAAAAAAAGAGTGAAGTAGAAGTTGAACAATGTCAGCCTGCATTGCTGAGTAAGAACAGACCTGCTAAATGTAAACACATTGAAATACTACTTAAAGTCACAGACCCCTATCAGCTACCTAGCGAGATCCACAAATCCCTAGTGTATTAGATCACACATTTTGGAATCAAAGCAGACATCTCCGACAGGTCACAGGAGTTTGTGTAGATGCTTTACCTGTCATCCAGTTCCTCCACCATGTTAGCAATGTGCTTTTGCTTACTGTGGAACTGTGGCACAGGGCTTAGATCAGTGCCAGATTAACAGGGCTAAATTAGTGTGGAGTTTGCATTGTGTCCTGAAAATGACTGAGTGTTGTTTTGATATTTTAATTTTAGTAAAAACACAGACTGGCGGGAAAAAAAACAAGTCTGTCATCCCGGTAATGCTTCACATTGGCCCATTTGCTCGTAGTACTTTGCAAGAGGGCACACCTTATGGAAGCCTGAGAAGTTTGGAATAGAGGTAATGACTAATTCCAAGTTGAAAAGATCTGCTGCGTTGCACGTAGTTTGCCATTAGTTTCCTGAAACAGAAAAGATAACAAAATCAGAGTAGTGAGAATAGCCTTAAAAAGGAATTTGAAGATACTGTTGGAAACTTATAGAAAGACAGTAAATGCCAGCAAGTTTTAGAAAATGTATAAAAAAATTGTAGATAGTAGATATGGCAGATACATGACAGAAAATGTCATCATCAGTCGATACATGACAGCAACTGTCATCATCATGTCTCAGGATAATAATTACTCTCACAGTCCTGCCAAAGGACTCTTTTTGCTCATTATTTAAAAACTTCTTTGTACTTAAGCATTAAACCACTGAAACGGCCGTGTTCGAGCAAAGACTCCATCAAGTCCATTTTCATGCTATTAACATGTCCCAGACTAATGCACTAAACAGCTACCAGGTAATCTGCTTGCAAAGGAAATTCTCCCTCACTCCTAAAACAATGAGGGTCTTCAAAACATGGTTTCTATCCATTTTAAGGTCTTTTTTAATCCTTGCTATTACGGCTCTGAATGTTATAATTAGCTGTATGTGCTCAATCAACTTGGAATCCTACCTGTCTAATCAATCAGACAATATGCATTTGTTATTGTAGTCTGGTATACATATCCCTCCAGTCTCGAAGTTCAGTCTTACCCCTCAAAAAACATTTGCGCTTTATAGAACTCAGTAGAAAAAATAAACAGGTTTTGTCATGTGAAGTTTACATACTTCAGTATAATGAACACAGATTTTAAGTCCAAATTATGCACACTAAGCGGTCTGAAAAAAGTCCACGCTGTGTTTTCAGTGAGACTTGTTGAAAAGAGTTGCTTTACAGAGGCGTTGCTTCCTTTAATAATTTGTGCCACATAAAGAATACTTTTCACACTAGGTCATTCAAGAGAGATTTTGGTGGAATGTGATCATTCAGTTTATGCAGCAAAACCAAGCTGCCACGATTTAATTCTGCTGTGTGGTCAATTTTTATATTGTACACCCATCAGTTGTTAAAGCATAGTTCCTGCTAAGCCGAAAACATAAAAGAGTCTGGGGTTGCTTCTGAAAAGCTTGAAAATACTTTATTCATGTATTTGTAGCACATATATTGCAGGGTGTGTTGCCGGATTCAAAAGAGAATTGAATGACCCTTCATAGATGAGATTTTGTTAGTTTAGGATTTTGGTTGGGCTGTATAAAATTGATCATGTTTTTTCTTCAGCTCCAGGTCATTCATTCCGGACATTTTGATGAAGACTAAACCAGAGCAATTATGCATTCACGAGCAGGATGCTGAAGGCTTCGCTTGGAAAACTGAAGGCTGAAAACCAAAAGTAAGGATCAAGTGTCTTTCCCAAGGCTACTGCATAATGATGAAAACACCTCATCTTAAAGCACACGGTGCAGAAAGCCTAGCGCTGCTCTTTAAACCGCTGCAGGTAAAATGATGGATTTAAAATAACTAGCCTCTTCATCTGCTGGGGCACGGTAGACCTGTACAGTGCATAAAATGTAATGCGCGCTCTATAATGAAGAGCTTTGTGCTGCTACGAGGCAGAGCTGACAGATCCTACTTCAAAGTTATCTTTAATGCAAAAACAAGAAACGTTCCCAGTTGTATCCATTACAATAAAGTTGCTGGATGATAAAGCCTGTACCTAAATCATTTCAGTCATGTATGGGAACTCAAATCCCTGTGAAGCCTGAATGCACACAAAATGCAAATCAGTCCAAACTGCCTCTAATATATGCATGTTTATATACGTCCTCACTTTCAGATACAAGGTGTCATTGTGAGCTCCGCTGTGGAGCCTGATGTAACCTGAGTGCAGGGAAATGCTGACTTGGAAAGATGCATGACAAAGAGCCCGGCCCTGCAAGTGTTCCTTCTCATGAATCCTTCCACAGGCCAACGGGCTGCGTAAGAACTGCTCTCGGGGGAAATGACTCCGTATGAAACACTGTACTAATGACATTAGGGAGTAAGCTACTGTCTCGAGCTAGCTTGAGAGTATTTGCATTGCACGGGCAAATCCCAAGTGTTTGAGGGACTAGGCTGAAAGCTGGGAATGGCTTGTCAAAATAGTCCTGAGTTCATTTGAAAAGTCATTTATTGAGCCGTTAATAATGTCACGTCTCCATGTAGACAAAGTGGGGCTATCCTTAGCACAATACAGCAGCACCATGCACGCTGCCTTTCACAGGCGGAGAAAGGCTCGGGGTACATGATTTCATCTTGCTGAAAACAAGGAAGCCACTAGCAGAAGCTTATGGGTATAACAGCATTGGATCTGGCCCCAAATACTTCACCTTGTGGAGATTTTTGTTGAATGAAAGTTGTTCAAAGTCCCCGCAGATTTCTAAACCAGCTGAAAACTACAATTTGAAAAAACTTAAGGGCTATTCAGAATATGATGTTGTGAAGGAAGGAACAGCAGGCTGCACACAAACTGTAAGTGCTCATTTTAGGCTATTTCATTCAAATAATAACACTATACTTTATTCAGGACATATGTGGCTAGCATATGTTTACAACGAAAGCAGTGCCATGCATCAAACAGAAGCAGAATTGTTTCAGAATCATTGCAATATACATTATCCAGACACACTCCAGCTGGACAGATTGGTGAAAGTGAGAGGCACAGGTAAGAGCTGGTTCCAGTTATTATAGGTGTCATTTTAAAAAATTAAATAGTTGCGAATTGTGTAGGCTCCATTCTCCTCCCTTCCCTCCCGCCTTCCCATTTCATTAAATAAATCCATCACGTCCTCTTTCCCTGGGTGGATTTCTTCATCACTGATTCCATTGTTCTGTCACGGAACGGAACGGAACAAAGGTTACCAGATCATTTTTCTAAATCACCCATCTGGTCCGGTTAAAACTCAAAAACTCAAGAGAGTTTAGGTATGCTCAGATGCTATTAAAAAGCAATCTGGCCCTATTTCTTCAAAAAAAGAAAAAAAAAAAAAAAAAAAAAAAAGGCATGCCACCAGTTAAGTCAGCCATCCCAACTCATTTGAATATTTAGCAAGAACTTAACTTCAAACATACTTCATTTGTTTTACTGGTACATCATAGAATTAAGGACTTTGTTGCAGCCTTTCTTGTTCTCTGTCTCTCTTTGGAGAGAGTCTCTCTATTTTCAGTTTTGTTTTTAAAAGAGATACACAGCCAGGTAATGGTTGGTGTAATATTTTATCTTCACGCTTTCTTCTGGAGCACTCAGAGAGAGGCTAAACAATGTGCTCTGATACTCCCTGCAGATTCCAAGATATATTCAAATGGTGAGCTTTGATAAACTCATCCCGCTCCTCAGGTTTGTTCAGCCTACTGGAAAAGTAAAGGAACACAATCAGAGACCTGCCGCGCTGCATTCCCTCCGGAGCCTCGGGAGGCCTCTCCGGGGGCCTCTTTCCCACTGAAAAATGCAGACCCTCACGCAGCATGCCTAAGTAGCCAGGCGTTTTTAAATGCCTTTCTCCACATCTAGGGAGTAAGGATAATCACTCAGAATATCGCCGGGCCTTTAAGGGTTATTAGAAAGGAGTATACCTGAAAAACAACAAAGACAACTTTGGAATGTCATGAACGGTAACTATTTGAATTCTCACCCAGTTAATTTTTGCTTTTCAGCAAAATATTGCACAAATTCCTACCTCTTCCAGCCTCTGTCCTTCATCAAGCGTGGTAAAACTTGAATTATCAGGCTATTCTTATGATGTTAATGGAGTCTGTGGGAGTCAGAAACCTCAAGCAGTTAATTCACGTACTTGATAACCAGAAGCTGAAAAACAGCTTTAGCCATTGCAAGGAAAATAACTCATTGCAACAGTAAGAAACAAAGGAAAACTCTGTTTAAGCACTGTTTGTCCAAAATGGAAGCATAATAATACTTTGAAAGGGAAGAGGCTGTAATAAGTACGGAAAACCTACTACGGTTACTAGAGATGTTAATCAAATCTCGTCCGCTGATTTCAGAGTGGAATCCAGACTGCCAAAGTCACTAAACCTTACGGAGAAATAAAACTAATTACACTTCAGCATTTCTAGACCTTGAGGTTTTTAATCACGTATACTGTCTTGATTAACAGTTCATTCACTTTATGCAGGCAAGTTACAAGTTTTCGTAGAAGTGTCTGGAAGTGCATCCAGAATGCATTGCCTGTCCACTGTTTTATTTACAGTTTTTTCCAATGAAAATCAGTAGCTAATAAATCAAAGCATAATTACACAAACACAAAAATACAATCATTAACATTTTACTGGATACAAATGATAAGCGTAAGGAAATGTCCATGTACAGTCACTGACATGAATTTATGTTAGTTTGCTATTAATATATGATACTCTGGATTGGTGGTAATGTAACTGAAAGACAGATGTGTATTTAAAAAAAAAAAAACTAGAGAGCCACTCATGTTTGACATGATCTTATGCTGAGATAAATATCTACACACAGTGATATGATCATGCACTCACATGTGATCATATCAACATTATTTTTTTTTCTGACAAGGTATTATCATCAAGGTAGTTGAAACTCCTCAAAGCTTGCTTTGATCAAGTACCAGATAATAGTATCTAAAGTGTTGGATGATACAGAAACAATCTGTGCAAGTGTAGCAATATTGATTCAGAAAAATTTTAAAAAAGTAGTATTTACAAAGGTAACTTTTAAATTCAGTGATTAAATTAAGACTCCAGTCTTCATATTCCAAACACCTGATCATTTAATTTCTTATTTTTGGCGTTTTGCTCTCCTCTCCCCATTCCTTCTCCTCACCGCAAATATTAGCCCATGTTTAAAGTAAACTACCACAATTAAAACTCTTCAAAAACAAAACAGTGAGTTATTCACCTTGTGCCAAATAAAAAAAAAAAGCAGCACTAGAACATTACTCAAAAGATTCCATAAATCCTTCATAATTAAGGAAAGTTCCAGGAGCAAAAAGAAATTATACAACTTGTAGAACTTAGAGAAATAGGGGAAAGAGGAGACGTTTATCCCTTGACTTTTTTTTTTTGTCTGAACTTCATTTACAAAAAGCTCCTGGTACTTTTCCCAATGTTTCCACACCTCCATCCTCTGGCACATATGGTTTAATATACAAACAATTTAAATAAAATGTCAAATTCAAATTCCCACCGTAAATAATTCAACTCTTATGAAAACTGGTGGGTTTTAGCTATTTCAGAACTAGCCCTGCCTGGCTAGCCATTTGGTTAGGACTCAAAAGTTAAATAAGAGGATTCTTACAAAAATTTGGTATTCTATTTTAGCCTTGTAACAATTTCATACAAATGAAATCTAGAAGAAACCCTTTTCACTGATATTTTGTTTCTTTTGTATACATCCTACTACTACCCATAGGTTATAATCATATAGGCTGTGCGAGAAACAGAACCACTCGAGCTTTTCTGCATTTTTCGTGGTTCTATGAGCCTGTTGACTTTAATGAATTTAAATGGAAAATAAAATTTCTTCAAGTCCTTATTCTAAATGGTAGATAAACCCTCTAGCCTTTTTTCTTGGTGGAGTGTTATCATCCATCCTTATTATAGGATACTGCATTTCTTCTCAGCGTTAAATCAGGGGTTGTCAATACTGTCTCTTTTTGCTTCCATCTTGTTTTTCAAATTCCAACTCATTTGGTGAAAGAGCTCATCGTTTTACCTCCTTGCTGAAGTCGGTCTTTTCACACTGGTCAGCTTTGGAAAGTCAGAATATTGAGTGCTTCTCTAGGTCAGACTGGTACTAATTTGAGTATGGAGTGGAACCAAGCTGGTTTGATGTAGAGTTTGGACTGATTTATTTTCATGCTGGGTCGGAGATCTAGCCATCTCAGATGGTTCAGGAAACTGGGTGGGGAGCGGTAGCCATTTCCATGCCAGTCTCTTAACAGCAAAAATACAGAAGAGAAACTAAGAGAATGAAAAGAAGACTTGTGGTTGAGTGAAGGGCATTTCCATGTCCCTGAAGGATGGTATTGTTCACTGAATTTGTGACAGTTGACAAAGAAGTGGAGCTTCCTGAAGAATTGTTTGAAGGTGTTGGACTTGTTCCATTGGAATCGCAGTAGATCTAGAATGCAAGGGGGGGGAATAAAAAGGAGGTTTTGTGGTTTGCTTTGTTTTTTTTAAATCAGAAGGCAAATTAGTAATAATGAACCATGGGTAGCACCACTCAGTCACAGTCCTCAGATACGATACACACAATTGCTCATGGCTCTCATTGTGCAGTTAAGGACAAAGACATTTTGAATCGCACGCATGGGATTTGTTAAACAAATAAATCTAATGTTTTTCTGTTGTTACATAACTATCACTTTATCAAAACCCTGCACTAAAACAAAAGATAGAATAGAGAAGTAGGTTTCAAAAAACCTCACACCAAAAAAAATGCAAATGTAAAGCTACGCAAAGACAAATCTTAGGATAAAAAAGCCTTTCGGACAACGGCATGAATTCATTGTCTTTGCAGACTAAGCCACAAACAAAAATATGAACAAGCAACGGTGAAGAACCTATTGATACTGTTTCTGGGGCTGGTTTGGAGATTCCTTTTGAGCAATCGTGGGGCTTATGCGAGTAGACTCAGTATTTCAGCCTCTCTCGTCTCCTGTCTTGCTGTGGTAGTACTGAACTGCAGAACTTAACACAATGGAACTATACTGATTAAATCACAACCTATCAGCATGCTAGAGCATACAAATAGGAAATGCAGTGGAAGGACAATATAATATTAACAAATTTTTAAAAATGCTAAGAGAAAGCAAAAATCAAAAATTACAATTTTTTCCCTCGTAACTCTGCATTATAGGGATAGAACATAAAAATTCGCACCCTGTGTAACTTCAGTATCAAGCTATTTCCTACACACGCACAGGAAAACTTCCAAAGCCAAGCTAACGTGTTCTTTTCTTCCAGTGAAAAAAAGCATGTGATACACAAGGATGAAAAACAAGGGCAAGAATCACATATCTGCTCCCCAAAACCGAGCGTAGTTTAGCAAGCTTGGCTTCAGCTCTGTGGCAGCAAACTTGTGTTGTACCAGAGCCTTCTGGTAAGCTCTGACAGCTGAAGTAAAAACAAGTGTCTTTTTTTTTTTAAACGAGCGGTTAGTTTAATAAATAATTCTCTCCATAAGAGGTTTCCTTATTGTCTCATATTTCTAGTGCTGCTGCGAAAATTAATTTTCTTTAGCAGAAAAAATAATTATAGTCCCTCAGTGCTGAAGCCATGAAGTCAATGTTAAATTTATTAGAAAATTGCATGAGCGTTTTCTTTAATTATTTTCTACTAAAAAAAAGCATATACTAGAAAAATGTCAGGTCGGTGTAAAGCTTCTGGTAGTTAGGGTTTTTGGCAACCAGCAACATGCTGGAAGCAATTTAGGACTGCAGGATTAAACTAAATAATTAAAAAAAAAAAAAAATCCCTGTGTCGAAGTTTCTGTTGAAACCAGTCCGAAAGTGATCAATAATGAATTGCAGAGTTAATAACCTACAAGCTGGGTATGAGGCAAGTCCCAACCCACCCTGGAATTTCTTCAGTCTTCATACAAAGTTTCCACTGCCGTTTCACACTTGGTTATGTATTTTTAAAGCTTCCTTAGTTTTAAACAGAAAGCCTAGTTTCTGGATAATTTTTTTGGTGTGGAAGAGGAAGGGCTTAGGGCCAAGTTCCACAACATGACGGTAGATGGGCCCCCAGACAGATCTTCTTAACGAGCATGTGACAAATACCGATAACCCAAAGGGTCTGATCCTGCTCTCATCACTGCCAAGGGCAAGACTCCACTCAGCGCAGCGGAGAAGGGATAAATGCCCTTCCTCACAAACAAAGAGGGGGGAAGTAAAAGAAAAAAAAAATATATATAAAACAATCTCCAGCAATGCCTTTGCTGTTTATTTTTATGATACTGTGTTACTGACCCTTTTCAAAAGGTGGTCTCTAGGAACGACACGCCGATCCGCTACCTGGGAGCCCCCCTTGGCTTGGCCGCTTACAGAAAGGCAAACCACTACCGCGTCCGTTACCCTTGCGCCAAGGGTGAGACTCGGCCAGCGCAGCGGCGCGAGACTGACGCCTCGGCTTCAAGCCCCCAAACCTCCCACTCCTGCCGTCACCCGAGCCCGAGGACCGGACCCAAAGCCCCGTACGCTTCGGGGAGAGATTCAGACCCGGGTCTCGCCGCCCTCCGGCTGTAAAACTCGGAGCTAAGTCGGGTTTGGAGGGATCGTTCCCCTTCTTTTCAGCCGGGGAATGAACGCTCCGCCGCCCCTCGCACCACGGTTCCGGGGCTTTCCCTCGAGGGTCCCACGGGAAGAAAGGCGGCGAACTCCAACTTCATTTTTTTAATTTGACCGGGGTAACCCACGGCACC
>NW_008794211.1:4212375-4223707 GCF_000699145.1 Aptenodytes forsteri
CTGTTATTGAGGGACTGGCACAGGGCTGCGGCGGTTGAGTTGCAGCTGCTGTGGAGAAAGGCTCATGTTTATAAAAACATTAGGCTTTCTTATTTAAAAAAAAAAAAAAAATTAAACCATGGGTGAGGGAAGGAAAGGTAAAGAAGGCTGTATGTATTTCCAAAGGGTGGGAACAGTGGGTAAAAGGCTGAGGAATTAAGATCCCATCTTGTTTAGAGCTGCCTTACCAGTAGTGCTCAGACTTCAGACGACAGGTTGCAATTTCAAGCACTCTTTGGATCTAAATATTTTATTATTACTATTATTTCTTCAGGAGTAGGAAACCTGTGTAACAAGTGGAACAGAAGGTCCTTCCAGCTGTAGCCTGTGCGTATGTGAGGTTCTAGTTTCTGGCACAGGAAATACTGTAGTTATATTGTATCTCCTCCCTTAATAGACTGAAGATAGGTTGTGCCAGCGCCTCACCAAATCAGTCAGGTATCTCAGTGTACAGACAAATTAACAAAAATAGTCTGCATCCACTTTATAAACGACAAAAAGAGACACTGATGTGCTGATGTTACTGTGACAAAGCGGTTATTTCCATTTAAAAGAAGAGGAGGATGTCCTGTTAGCTCAGACTAATCAATGGATTTTAAAATTGTATATGTTCATGATTGTCTCAGAACAAAGTGTGAGGAGATACCCATGTTCAGTGCTACGTAACTCATCTGCCGTCTCCAGGGGCAGGACTGCTTTCCAGGAGTTTTCAAGGGCATTGCTAGAACTCGGTCCTGAAGCACAGGAAACACGCAGATGTGCTGCAGAACTGGATGCTGGGACTTGTGTTAGGCAAAATCTATAATTCTAAACCCAGTGCCACACTAATTGCTTCAGAATGCTTGACAAAGCTATAGTTATTTTGTTTTTCCAGGAATAAAGGCATTTTGCAAGCTGTACCACCCAAGATATCAACCTCTATTCTATACCAAGATGGAAGATCTTCTGAGATGTACACTAAGCCTGAAGCACTCATGAAGTAACATTTCCCTGTTTTTTATACATCCCTGATCATAGAGTCCAGTTCCTAAGTATTAGAGGCATAGTCTATCTGTAGAGTAACTATGGGAATAGTCATCAAATTGAGGGTCTTATGTCTCTGAATATTCACTGGTTGTCTGCTGAAGGCTGGTTACCAGAAGATGGGTTTTCATGATTATAGAGAGGTAAGAGAAAAAAGAAAACTGTGATCGACTTAAAATAAAAGAGGGGTGACAAAGCTGAAAACTTTCCTGTGACTACTTTTCCTTGCAAACAGTTTGCTTTAGTTATCACAGTTAAATGAAATCACAAACGGGAGGGAAGGTCACCTTTTCACTCAGTAGACATGCCTAACGCTGGAGAAAAATGAAATGCCCTGTGGGAGAAGTCACGTGAATCACAGCAACAAAGTGAGGGCTCACACTGTTCTGACACCAGGTCCCCTGGAGGAGATGCAAAAGGAAGGGAACCCGGTTAGGGCTCTACAATAGGCAAAGCGAAGAATATCGTAGTGTAAAGCTGACAGAGATGGTTGCCATTATAATCTCTCCCGCCTTGTTTGGGAGAAAAGGAAGCGATACAGCTGTTGCATGATCCCGTAGGGGTCATAACTGGCTGTTGCACGTTAAAGCAGCAGCTGAGACACATTAATGTCAAAGCTGGGACAGATGAGAATGAGGAAATAACTATCAGATGGCCTTTCCCATTCCCTTTACCCAGTGCATCTTACCTGAGGTCTGGAACTGCTTCAGTAAAAAATGAGGATGATGCACGGTTCTTGTAAGGTGACATGAACCAACACAGCATTATACAACTTAATATTATTATTATTATTACATAGTGTATTGCACTTTTGGCATTTTGACAAGTTTCACTGAAAATTGGGCTATCTTTCTTTTTGCTAAAAATATTATAAAGTCTGTTCCTTTATTTAAAAACAAAGAAAAATGCAGAGGTTTTAAAACATTTGGCAGAAATGATAAATTACTGAAATAAAAAAACTATGTTAAGTTTATGTTCTGAGGCCAAAAAACATACCTTTCTGAAATATTCCTGAAATACTAATGCAAATAAGGAAATGTACTGGCAGCAAGGGAGAAGTGCTAAAAATATTTTAAGCCCAAGATTTTCTTTGAAACTTTTGTCATTGGAAATTATAATTACAATGTCTACACTCCATTAGATCTCTACAACCAACTCTCCTCATTCAGGAAAGCTGCAAAATTCTTGATTCCTCCTGAACACATAAATCACCTGCACTCCTAATTCCAAAATCTTTACTTTTTTCAGCTGAAGTCTATGAAGAAGTCTGCAAAAGATGTATCTGAGCAAGAGGCCAGGACCCAATACATGGATTTTTCTACGAGGCAAGAAATACTGTAGTTGAGTTGAGAACTGTACAAAGTGAAGCACTGCTATCTGGTGGCCAAATGGCACTTCTGATTTTTTTCTGTCAGAAAAGGCAATATACTCTCTCAATCAAACATCCTTTGATAGCAGTGTGCTCTAAGAGCTTTCATGATGCTGAGATATAGTGTTAAATATTATTGTTAAACCCCCGTTATTGTTCTGCTTCCTTTATTTTTTTCTGGGTCAGAATACTACTCAGCACCTCTCCCAGTTAAATACATAATATTTCATGAGAAAGCTTAACAAAGAGAAGGGAGAAAACTACTTTGATCTTTTGGGTTAAATGTAAGTTCATCTGTATATTCCACCGGTGACTTTTAAGCTGATTGAACTTTGCAATAGGCATAACTTTCAACCTGGTGATCACAAGCAAAACTTGTGCCGCTTTGTATAATGTATTAGCAAACAAGATCAGCTAAAATGACTGGCAGAAAAAAAAAAAAAATCAGTCATCTATAAAAGGAAGCAGAGAAGTAGTCTCCAAGACATATAAGTAATGTATTTAAATTTGGACAGGCTTTAGCAAAATAATTGTAGCCAGAGCATTGAGTGGAATTCATGAGAACTAATTTTGACTTAACCATAAATTTACTCTTGCCTTTTAGCTGCCAATCTTGATCCATCTAAACTTAAAAATTTTAGGAGCATCAATTGCCAATGAGAATCACTGGATCCTGTGCTCCCAACCAGCTCTTCACTCTCCTCGGCTGTGCATAGGCTAGAACTTACTCCACCCTGTGGCTCATCCCAGGGTCTTCATCCATTTCAAGCTCATGCTAGAGTGCACGGCAGCTCAGTGCTCACTTGGGTCATATTATGAGTTATTTTAATTAATACCCATCTGTGAACGTGTTAGGCGTTTATATATTAGAACCTGATCTTTTTTCAAAGGACAGCTTTGAAGAGGGAAATCCAGCTTTGCAGTGTGTATTGACTAGCCCGTATAAGTTGATCTATGCTGACATCATCTGGTGAGAAGTTTCTTTGATGTCCATTTTTGCCATATGGATTTTGCCTTGAGAAACTCACAGGTCAACATTTTCTAATATATAGGAACACTATCTTTTCATAAGCTAGGCTGGCCCTTCTCTTGCTACTTGTTTAGTGGAAAGGACCTATCTTGCAGCAGTATCAAAGCTCCAGCCATATAATAAAAATTTGCCAGCTTTTTTGAAGCACCTTTCCTTACAGTTGCATATTCACTATCATTGCAGAAAAAGATTGAAATAGTGATGGGTGCTGGCTGGTTGAAACTAATTTTAGACAACTGGACAAAGCTGTTTGGCACGTGTCTTGCGTAAGAACTTGGTATTAAGGATTACATTCCCTCTTCCAGTGGAGGGTTCATATTAAATTTGTTAGTAGAGCTTTTAATGGAAGGCATGATTGGTGGTACTGTAAATCTCCACTTGGTAATAAATGTTGGTTGGCTTCAACTATACATGTCTTCAGACATGAGCCTTGCTGCCATGATCCAGACCCTCATTACACCAGTGCCACTGTTTCCCTCTATGTCGATCTGAGGCAAAAAGCATCGGGCTTTAGAGGTATATAGTTATGGAGGTAAACAAAGCCATGATTTCCAGCCCTGGAATCATAAGCCTGGAAGTTTGAGGAGAAGTGAAACTGTGATTCCAGAAATAGTCTCAAGAAGAAATGTTTAAGAGTTGCCACCCTAATACCCATGGATCTTTTGACTTCTGGGTAGACTTGAAGGGGTGGCGTCAGCTTACACAATTAGGTGCGGCTTCAGATCTGCTTGAAAGCACACCTTTCTCCCTAAGTCAAACGAACTCTTGGGTGACATCAATACAAAAAAATTAAATGATAGCAGAGCCTGTTCTTTGGCCTTGAGGCCAACTGACGTGTCTAGGCATGTCCATACTGTTAAACTCTCCTAGCCTTCAGGAAATGCAGGCTGAATCTAAACTTCCTATTGGTAAGTGGTTGTCCCTGGCCTGGGCCAACCCCTGAATCATGCTCAGGAATTGTTTGGCATCATGCTACTTGGTATGGGGCAAAACCAAGGCAGGGCTTTCCTTCAACTCATGAGGCATAATGTCAGATAACAGGTCTATAGACATGAAGAAGTAAAATGATCAAAGGTCATTTTCTCCATCTTCTGATTTGAGGCAGGTTTAAACATAATTCTCAGAAAAAATCAGTGAAGGGTATTCCACAGCCCATAGGCCTCCTGTTTCTTTGCCAAACTATCTTTGCAGGATATTTCTCCTAATACAAAGTCTTCTGCTGCAAATTTAAAGCAATGACTTATTACATCGCCATAGTAAAGCGCATAGATAATAACGATGGCCAGATTTGTAACAAAGCGTTCACCAGTTGAAAACATATCAAGCATTTCGCATTGAGAGGAGGAAGGAAGGGTTGCATGACAACAACCGTCTACATCTAAGTGAGTCTCCCTGGAAACCCTTGATAGATGATGAAGGGAAATGAGTGCTTCTATGATGTAATTTGTCTCATTTCAACATAGACATCTGAAACAGATTAATCACATCCTGGAGATGCCTACATCTCTTCACTGACTATCAAAAGAGTGTAGATGATTAGCTCAGACATTTGCCACTGTATTTGCCCTTATTTTGAGGAACAGGCTCAGTTCCTTCAACCTTCCTTCATTGGATTTCTACGCATTTTTGTTGCTTTCCTTTGTACTCTCTCAAATCTGTCTTCATTAGATCATGTTGTCCAAAGTAGCATACTCTACTCAAGCTGAGAGTTCAGCATTCAACAACACTGGTGATGCAGAGTTGATGCAGAAAGAAATTTGTCTTTTTTGCAGCAACAGCTTCATAATGTTTGTGGTCTGATACAATTTTGAGATTACCTCGCTCTATTTCTTGAACGATAGTACGATGTTAACACTTTTACCATCTCCTTGAATTTTCCTTCTGTGATAAGACTTATTACTAATTGCAATTAGTGCAACCAAGTTCTTCTCACCATCACCTTGAGCACTAGCTCTGTAAGTCTGTGATTTCGCCCATTGGATAGGATATTCTGCATTAGCTCTCTTACCAGGGGATGAAAAGTTAGTTAGTTATCCTGATACTATACTACCACTTCATTCTGCTTCTTTCCAAACAAATGAAAAAATGTTCACTGAAAGTCTCTGCATCCTTATTAGTCAATTTAACCATCATCATTAGTTTATGACTGTTGGGATTTCTTCTATCCCTGACACATTTCAAGACCTATGTTTTTCGCCCTGCCTACCAAGCATTTTTTTCTGGTAACAATGGAAGTCTTTGTCTTCTCTTGAGAAGTGTCGAAAATCTGTATCTTGCAATTTGAATCTAGTATTCTTCCATTTCCCTTTTTTGTTTGTTATTGTTTGCTTATTTTTTATCTTTACTTGCTGCCTTCTCTTTGCCACTAGACAGGGCAGATTTTTACCCACAGTTGTCAAAAAGATAGTCTATATAAAAAGGCAGCAGCCTTACGGAGTACTCAGTTTCAGACTTCATTCCTAGTCATGACTGCTGCATGGCATCCTGAAAGGCTTATTCTTTTGAAACTTTTTCTGGGTAATTTCTAGTTTAAGTACGGGACAGGCAGAGATAACAAGGTAATGAGAATGAACCATGGAGAAATCTGACAAACAGGAACAGAGAAAGTTGGAGCTGTTTATTTTAGAAGACAAAATAAGAACAAATATGATTAAAAGGTGTATAAATGGACAAGTTGTAGAAGGTAGATCAGCTCTTCTTCCCATTTCATAATAAGAAAAGGGAACATGTATCGTGTATCACTAAGAGTGTTAGGACTTCATGTATCTTTTAGATGGTGCACTCTTTGCCACAGGGTATTACTAGGCAAGGTACAGAGGAGGAGTGGTCACCTAGTGATGAGAACATGCAGAGCCTAAATAGCAAGTGTTGCAAGGACACACTTCCCTGGAAGACAGATCATCCCAGATCTTCCTACTGTGTGATTTACACATCTTTTATGCCTCTGCAGCTGGACACTGTGAAGGGACGAGACAGCCTTGACACCAAGCAATATGATTATTCTGACATTCTATCCCTTCCTATTGCACCTTTATTTATATTATTTCTTTTTTTATATCAAAGGTGTCTTGAAACCTACAGAACTATTTTTCTTTCCTAATGCAGTGATGTTTATAAATGCTAATCAAGGCAACTTTGTCCCTCAGCCACAATGGAAGCTGAAGTACTCTGAACAGCCTTTTTTTTTCTGCTTTTAAAAGCAAACCTGACACAAAACATAATTTAAAAAAAAAAAAAAAAGAAAAACTTTAATTGTACACAGATGGAGGAACAATCTAAATTTCCTCACTGGAAATTAATTATGTTAGACTTGCATGCATATATCTTGAATTAGTTACTATCAATTAGAGAAGATAATATTATATTCTAAATAGTAAAGCCATTAATCTGAGGAGAATACAGAGGAAACACAGAAGTAAACAAATAATTCAAACTCATTAACATTTGCTAATGGAATGTGTAGTTTTATGGCTAATAAGTAAGGTTCAAATAACAAATGCTTAATTGATTGCTTTTCCTTTTTATTGCATTGCCACCCACTGTTAGCGGTAGCTAGATAAATCCTAGACCAGCAACCAAAACCAGCAGGACCTGAGCATGTTTGCTACAGAAGGAATGAAAGTCTGAAAGCCTGGCTTAGGAAACAGTATATTAACTTTTCCTACAAAAAATTATTGTGTTTTAGATAATTGGCAAACAAGAAAGTGAGGGAAAAACAATCAAACAAATCTCATTGCAAACGTTTCACCAAATTGGGGAGTTGAAGAATTAGCAGTGGAACTGCGGAGCCTTTAATCTCCGAGTAGCTGGATTGAATACCAGGCTGACTGAAGGAAGTTACCCGCTGTTCTCCTCCCATTTACTTAACTGCTGGTATAACACTGATTTTCACTGGCAAGGCAGCTGTGTATTTCTGGTTTAGGTGGGTCACCATGCTCTGACTTATGAGGGTGGCCTCTATCAGCTTCTTTAGCACTGGTCAGAGCAGTCCGCACTGCCCACCTCCATTTTCTTTCTCATTATGGTTCAGTGTGGCCTTCTGCTGTAAAAGAGGATAGGCAGACAAAAGCCAAATTAGTCAGGTAGTGAAAAGGATGGGTAAAAAAAAAAAGAATGTTACTTTAGCAACTGCCTATATCTCCATCACTTAAAGAAATATAAAAAAATACCTGAAACTCATCCTTACCTTACTCATCTAATTATCCACCTATAACGTCAAAGATGAATTTTCAAGGAGTAAGTAGGCTGCAAGCAAAGGTGCTTTGTGAGACCTCGCTCCCTTCTGGAAAGGGATTCTCTGTGCAGGATGCCAATGTGGCTGCAGGCAAAAGTGGACAGAAGTTCATAATGCAGTTGTTATTGCAAGAAACGAAACGGCAACACAAAGAGTTGGTAAGTAGAGAGAGACAGACCCAAGTTTCAGTGTACGTGGGGGTTGGAGACATTAAAAGTATCCTAAAGAGACCAAAACCTATGTTTTATAGTAAAAATGGCACAGTAGATGATATGGGTAGATGTGTAAGAAAGGGAAACCAGTTTAGAGCAGTGTGCCAACAGAAAAGGCAGCAGTGGAAGGGCCAGGAAAAGAGCTTCTGCTGCATGAGAGATTAGTTTTCAGAGATGTGCTTTAGAGAAAGAGATGGTAGGATTATTTGGTCACAGACTGGATGCAAGCAACGAGCTAGAGGAATTGTCTCCAGACTATGGACTAAGAAAAGAGAACATCTAAGCGTTTACAATAGGTGTGTAACACTGAAAGAGGTGAATTAGCAGTCAGGGAGATTTAGCTCATTATTCAAATGAATATGAGCAAATGTAAAGGTGGTGCTCACACAGGGACACTCTGTTTTCTCAGGCTGCATAAATATGCATAGAACACTGTCCAGTCACCTCCTCGGTGCACGTTGAAATACGCAGTGTAATTTAAAAGGCGTGTGGTTCCAACAAGGTAATGCTGAAGCTAAATCCACAGCGACAAGCAATCTGGAGAGATGGGCATTGCAGAATGTTAGAGCTACTCACAGGGCTAGAATGGCACCATGGTGCTCTTGACTTCATTTTGAGATGCAACGAGTGTCAGCAGACCTACTGCTGTCACTTGACCGACCTTGCAGGAAAATAAAGGCAACAAAAAACCCTAGGCAGTGGGGAGGGAATTCCCGATTACAGATTCCAACATACAGGTCAAAAGCTGTTAAGAATTTTCTCTCTGGGCTATCAAAACTAAAATACTAGTCTCCTTGTGGGTGAATGTCATAGGGTGTATATTGAAATACACAAAATGAAAACTGTAAACAAGAGAGGAATTACCGTTCCTAGGCAGGAGATGACTCCACTGAAAAAAAATGAAACAATTCTATGAGAATAGCCATGGGAAGAAGAATACATCTTGGTCAAGCTAATTTCTCACCCAAACTTCAAAAGGATAGACCACCACTAATCCGCCAGAGATGAATGATCACTGTTTCTTACCAAAGCTGAAACTTTTGACTGTATGTTGCTGAGGTGTCATATGATTTAAAAAAAAAAAAAAAAAAAAAAAAGCTTCAAATCACCTCAAAGCAGCTTAAAGAACATCCTTGTCAGAAACATGTATGACTAGCCCGCCTTTGAGCAAAGCCTCTTGAGAGCACAGCCTCAGCCTGTGGCAGCTTTGAGAGGGAGCTATTCACTGCCATCTAATGGTAAACTGGAAGAAGAGAAAAATTAGACTGTGGTCTTCACCCCGTCAGAACGTTTTGGTTACAGTTACAGTTTGATACAATTAAAGTAGGACTAATGAATATTAACTTCATTTTTGCCTTTTTGGTCATTAAAAAATGCATTTAATGACCCGGGTTGGGAGTTGCCAAGACCTCACACAACTGGAGTAGAAATCTTAAAGAGGAGGGCTTTCATGGCCCTCCTTATTCTGCGGCATGGGGGGAACCTGATGACAAGAAGACCTGTGTGACACTGAAGTTCCTCTACAGTCCAGGGCTGAATGAATCCTGACAAAAACCTTGGTAAGGATCTGCTTTCGTGACCGAGACATAATGGTAACGTGATGTACCTTCTAACTAGTACAACTAGAAGAGTTGCCCATGTAGCCAGACTAGGAAATGAAGCAAGCGTGACAGAGGTGATGTCTCTGTTTGGTGTTGCACAGTGATGAGATAAATCAGATACATGATGCCTGTTTGTGACATCCAAGTTACATTTCCTCTGTGACTGGATAGGGACCGTTTGAGTGCCACACTATTAACCTTCTGCAGACTGTAAGACCTGCAGGAAAGGGTACCGAATGCTGAACTGATTACTTTGAGTTTTATAAGATGCCACTATATCGTCATATTTGAAGAATATAAAAGACAGAGTGACTTTAGGCACGTTCTTTACCTTGCCATTCAATATGACGATGCAATAAAGACGTATAATGCCAGACTAACCTAGAAAGGCACTAATACTTACATCTTTGTTTACTAAGAGTAAGTTATCTTCACTCTTAGCAAAGTTAGAGCACGACTTTAATCCTACGTGAGACAAAACATATTCTAAGAGCTCTGAAAAGAATGGGGTGTATGGAAAGCTAGGTTTGGGGTTTTTTTGTTGGGTTTTTGTGTGGGTTTTTTTTCCCCCATAGAGGAGGTAGCATTTCTGCTCAGAGAATCCCCACTGTTGAGACATTAATTTTCTATTCTGACTCACTGTGTGCCACTATGAATGCAAGAAAGTTACTCATAGCAACTTTTTTTTCCCCTCAACAAGGATGTATGTATATTTCAAGGGGGAAAAGTGCTAAAAAGCTAACAGCCATATTCCCAACTGAAATTGGTCAGAATCTCACAGAACTGGGCACTGGAACATTCAAAATACATAAAGACATAAAGATGTTCACAGCTTCCTTCCCAGTGAGGTTTCTAAGGAGGGGAAATAGCTTTGCCAAGGAATTGCTCCATTGTAAAATATCCCTGACATAAAAACCTCTCATTCAAACATTTTATGACAAAGTTTATACAGGTGTAAAATTAAGCAATAACTTATAATGCCTGTGCTAATTGCATAGCTGCTGTGCAGCAGTAGCTCCACAGTTATATCACTTGCCATATTTACTGCTAATTTTCCAAGGGAGGACTGGTCTGTCAGGTGAGGTGATGGGCATTTTAAAGTAGAATTTCAAAGCTGAGGAGCTCTTCCATCTGTCAAAATTACCCTGAACCTTGTACAGCCATTTATATCAGGGCAAGATGCTGCCAACCTGATGGTGTTGCATTTTGTACCCGTTTTGTACGGGTACAGAGAATTCCCCAAATGCTGAGCAATCAGGGCATTCAGAAGCACCAAGAGAGGTGTGGTTGGTGCATGGCAGAGAGAAAGCTGGGAGAAGGCAGAAGGAGGGATGGACCTCTCTTAGTTTCTGAGCTCCAAAGAGAACAGATTATGGATTACCACCAGTAATGGAGATGTGGAGTGAAAGAGGGAGACGTAATGTGAAGGAAAGTAACCAAGATAAGGACAGGGGAAACCCAGGCCACAACGGGATTTGGATCAGATTGTCATCGTGGCCAAGCCTTTCAAATTAATCTGTGGTCAGGAAACTTTAGCATCTGCTGGAGGCACTTCCCCAGTGAGAAATTTCCACTGTTTTCTGGTTTGGGCATGTGGGCAGAGCCTGCTGGCCCCTTGGCACCGAGGTCCAGGTGGCTTAGTCCCATAGAGGCAAAATACTTCAACAAGTATTGCAAAGGGAAAATAAGAGGTGCGTAAAATCAAAACGATATGAAAAGTATTAACATAATTCCTCCCGAGTGCTTTGACTGTGGTGACATCTGCTGGAGATCAGCATCGGCGGCGAGGGAGGGAAAGCCCTGCCCAGCGGGGCTCGCCGGCCG
>NW_008794211.1:4224786-4230875 GCF_000699145.1 Aptenodytes forsteri
GTCTTTCGAAGCGTCCGTTTGTACTCGCCGGCCAACGGGTAACAAAGTAAGATCGAGCACTTTCAGTGCAATAATAATTATTATTAGTTAGTAATGAGCAATAATAATTGTTCATACATTCAAATAACTGTTTTAGGAATTTGTCCCCCAACTGAGGAGAGGCGTAAGTCTTCTGTGAGGATTGCACCATCCTAAATTTTAAACTGTGTCTCATCTATTTTAAGTTCACATATTTAAATAAAAAAAAGCCAAGGGAGTTGTGGTTATTTTTATTTGGCCAGTAATTGCCCTCATCGATCAGAGCTTTTTTCCAACCACAAAAAAAAACTCATTCAGGTTTCAGCAGAATTCACTTGGGTGAACAGGGAAAACAAACTCCAGCCTCATGAAGAAACACGTGTTTCCTTCCACAGATATAAGGCCATAATAAAAGCCAGTGCTCCACCTAGCTAGGAAGGACTGTAAATCAATTTCTAAGAGTGTTGAAAGATATCTGGGGTTTGGTGGGTGTTTCCACCTGCTTGTCCCATCTCAACAGTACTGGGAGCTTGCACGTGAGACTTGTTGCTGGCGTCAGTCCTGTTGCGGTACATAGAGCAGTGTTATTTCTCCTGAATTCTACCACCATGCTATTTGCCATTTGGAGAGACAGGGGGGAACGTCGTGCAGCGCTCTGCCACGCAGGAGTGTTGTGGTCTGAGCAGAGACTGAAGTTAAGCGGCTTTCGACTCTTCTGGGTTTACCTGGCTTGCGGTATGGAGCAAATTGCTTTGATTGGGAATGAGTCATGATAAATGTAGGTCTCCCTGTGCTTTTTATGACATAGTTAACTTCGTTTCTGTTTCTTTTGTGAATTGTATTTCAGATGTAGGGAGGGAAATGCCACAAATGTGATTGGACAGTTAATATTAAGCAGCAGAGAAGGAATTATGAACCGAGTATTCCACTGGGGGTTTTAGTGTTTGTTTTTCATCTGGTGTTCTAGCTCTTTGTAATGGTGGACAGTGTATGAGAAAGGCAGATCATAAAGCCGGTATAGCCTTGTGCTTTTAGATGATGCATTGCTCCACGGGGAACTAGATAATCATCTTTTTGTAGTAACTATTATGCTGTACCTTGAGAAATCCTTCCAATAGTCAAAGCAGTTGCTCATTTTTACGTATGAATGTTTGTTTTATTTTAGGGTATGCTATGACTGGCTTCAGACTCCCCATCCCTGCTTTTAGAAAACTAAATGTCTGGTTTGGACTGTGGGAGAAATTCCCCTCTAATAAACTGTATCCCTCTTGGAGGAGAAGCGTATCCTGTAGCTTTCAAGCAAGCACAGTAAACTACAGAAGATGTTTCAGCTTTTCCCCAGTAAAACTCTGTGCACTAAGACTTTCTCCAGAGTATATCTCAGTACTTTCTCTGCGGAAGAAAAGTAACAAAAGCTCTAAAAGGAGCAGACAAACCATACAAGAAGAAGAGGAAGAAGAGGATGAAGATGAAGAGAAAAGCGACTTGGAAGACGAATTTGAAAATGACCCCAACGTAGTAAAAGATTACAAGGATCTTGAAAAAGTAGTGCAGTCTCTTCGATATGATGTGATCATGAAAGCTGGTCTAGACATTGCAAGAAAGTAAGTATGGAAGAAACAAACTGCTGATGAGAAAGATGTCATGTATCTAAAATTTGAGTTTTGGCACCCTTTTATTGCTGGAATAACTCAGTATTTGGGGGTTTTTTTGGTGTAGCTGTTTTGACTGTCTAAAGATATGTTTTGGGTGTCTGGGCGTTCTTGTTTGTTTCACCTTGCCTCCCTTGAAACAGCCTGTTTTCTGCTTTTCGCTGTCTGCAGTATTTCCAAGATTGCTGAGGAGGCATTTTGTATCAATTACTATTTATTTAAAGTGAAGAAAACACAAAATGCTGTACTAAGTAATACAAAAAGATCTAATCTGAGATTGAGTGAGTAAAATAATACGCTGCCTAATGGCTGTAGAAATAGGTGAGGGTAAGTATAAACCTAACATACTAGGTCAACCAGGTAAATGTGCACTCCATAAATATATCGCAGTGTTTGATCTAATGCAACCTACAGAAGCCTTATATTGCAGTGTTGTTAGTAACAGAATATTAGTATAACTTATCACTTAAAAATTACTAAACTGGCTGGTGCAGGAAAAGGGACGTTATTTGTTGGATATTCATGAGACGGGTCTTTAGAAACAGCTTTTCATTGCTTGCACCTGTGGCACAGAGCAGCTATACTCTATTATTTCAGTTAATATCTATGAAAGGCACTTTTTTTACTTCCAGTTCAAGTCTGTCCTGACGTTAAATAAAGGTATCCTTTATGCGCAAATTAGAGTTGTGGAAATGTGCCTTGCACATGAGTGGTGGTCTTGGGTATCTGCAAAGAAACAATTGCATTTGGTCTGCTGCACGCTGTAAATGCAATAAAACCTTGTTTTTCTTCAGTAAAGTAGAAGATGCATTCTACAATAATGAACTCAGGCTGAATGGAGAAAAACTATGGAAGAAAAGTAGAACTGTAAGACTTTTTAAAATTTAAATCTTTTAATACACTACAAGAAAATAACTAAGGCATGACCTCTTCTTCTCCTTCCTTTTACTCGGGTCAGAGGAGCTAACCACTAAATCGCTCTGCAAAGGTGAATGAATAGCATTGCTAACACCACTTCCAGCTTTGTGTGTGTGACCAGTTCCCTGGGTAAGACATTATTCCCTAAGGCAGACAGGAGGCTTGTGGTATTAGAGAGTAAAAACTAAGGCTGAAAGTCAGGAGAAGGCAGCAAGGACAGAACTTAGTAAGTTGCTGAAGGAAGTGCCGACAGATGCGAGGTTGATGGAGTAGGAATGATTAAATCTTGGTGGAGCAGGCACACGATTAAAGAAAAAGAGAAAGTTTGATGATAGAAAGGGATTGAAACTGGCGTAGCTCAGGACAGGTTATTGTATCTGTAACAGAGCACACAGGAACGCAGTTAGGAGGAGAGCCAGAAGGGTTGCAGGCCATACTCTTTCACAACAGAGCTCACCAGAATGGTGACAAACATACTTCTACCCACCCTTCATGTGAGGGTGATCCTAGGTGGTGGTTACTGTCATCAAAGGGCAATAAGAAGAGAAGTTCTAATTCCTGATCCCCTAAAGTTAAGGCTAGTTTTTGAGAGGCATACTGCTTTTGCGGCTTTTGAAAGGAGCACAAGCAGTTGACCAGCACTCTGTTCTTGAGAACACTTTAAACTGTTTTAAAGGCAGGAGGGAGAACTTTGCATTCTGCTGTTTTGTGTCTGTGTGTTGATACAAAAAGATTGGCAGGAAACACCCTTCAGGAAGAAAAACATACTACGTTACACCTTTTTGACAGAGTTAGGTGTCGGTTGTAGAACAGGAAGGGTAAAGCTCTTGGCAGAGAAGGTCATGAGACATTTAATTGCTTATTGCCAGGGCTTTCCTAGACATTCATAGCTGGAGGATCTACAATGGGCCTAGTATTGCCTGCCTTCCTCCTCTCCTGTGAGATAACAATATTAAATGGAAAGAAAGGAACAAAATCAAAATTGGACATAGACTGCGGGGATTTGTTTTCCCCAGGGAATGTTTATAATCACTCATCTTCTCTTTCTGTTTCCAGGTAAAAGTTGGTGACACGCTGGATTTCGTAGTAGGTGAAGATAAAGAAACAGGAACTGCTGTAGTTATGCGGGTAGTCTTAAAAAAAGTATCTAACAAAACTGAAAGTGAAAAATACAAAGTAATTTTGAGGCGTTGGAAAAGCTTAAAAGTGCCCAAACAGGATGTACTTAAGTAACAGGGGGTTGCATGTGGCAGCATAAGATTTTTGCAGAAACCGTATTTGTTGTTAAATATGAATTTTGGTTAAACAAAATTACAGTACCCTTTTTTAAGGGCTTGTGTCAGAATGTCATCTCCCTCTGCTGTGTACATCAATATTCATGCAATAAGCCTGTCACTTTTTGCTGTTAGTTTTGTTTCATGGTACTGTGGGATAAAAGATCGAACCCTTACATTTCCAGGCAGTTTCCTTACAGGTGTTATAAATAATGAACCAATAAAGACTAATTTGATCACTGTTTAATTGCTGTCTAATTTTGTGAATCAGAAAGGTTACATTAAAGCTGGCATCACAACAAGCGGAACTGCTTTCTTAGTTTTATCTCTAGGTTTGTGAAATAGTTAGGGATAATAGGGATAAAAACCCCAGCTATGTAAAATTGCTTCCTTTTTCATTATTGGTTTGATCTTGGTTAACAATACCAACTCCGTTCTTATAGACACTGCTGCTGTACCAAGAATACAGAAGGATACTGATTGCAGCTGCGTATTTCTAAGCAGGAAACTTCACAGTGACGGAGAATGAATCACGGCAGCGATACTCTGCTCTCATGGAGGAGGCAGATCAGTGAGGAGATGTGTGTAGTACTGCTAATTTTTACCATTTAAGTAACCCTGCAGAGGAAAATGAAATCTCAGTTTGTCACATACTCATTTCAGTGTGGCATTTAAGAGAATATTTAATACTTCGGTGGTGTAAAGATCTGAGCAAAGGTCAGACCATACTGTGATGAAAAGCTTATGTCTGTATTACTACAGGAAAATACTGTCACTTAGGACAAGCATCTCAGGAGTAACTACTCGCACTTGTAACGTTGAACATCTGCTTCTCCCAATACAAGCAACTTGTTGGATGAGCTGTGGTGCAGACAGAATTTTTATTCTGTTTATATATGTTTAGACAGCCACACGCAGGTGTATGTCTACAGGAAAGCTGGCCAATAGGAGCAGGTAGCTACTGTTCATCCAGTCCACGGTCTGCTCCCTATCTGGTCTGAAGAGCGCAGAGGGGAAGAAGATAGCCCAGAATAGGCAGCAGGAGCATATTCCAGGACACTTTTTCTTTGGTGCTCCTGAAATCTAAGTGGGCAGGCAAGAAACTGTTTGCTCACAAAGCAAACCTAGTGCTCTAGTTAAGCATCGGACTATGGGGTACACATAAAAGCTCGGGAAAGTAACGATTGGATTTTCACTGCATAAAATGTTTCTGAAGTGAGAGGAAGCAACGGTGCTCACCTAGTCAGGAGTGCATGGGAACTGTTGGGCTCAACTGCCAACAGCTACTCGATGACTGTGTTTAAGCAGGCTGTACCTGCTGCTGTCCATAGCCTCAGAAGTGGTGGCTGCCGAGTGCGGGATTTAAAATCATTTCTAACTTTCTTCAGGCATAGCTAAAATCTGTGCTGTTTTGGGCTTTTTTTATGATTGTGTAGATGTTTAAAGATGCAGATACATGTCTAGTTAATGTTTTAGAGGCATAGTGACCTTTTAAAAAAATTGGTTCTTAAGAGGACATGATCCTGGAAAGCTTTCCTAGGGGATTTTGGTGATCCTTACACTGCAGAGCAAGCACCCAGAGGAACGTGGCAAACTGTACTTACTGCAGGCATTGCTGTCTCCACTCTATTTGTTGGAGCTTGCACCAAGCGCTATGGAAATAAACAGATGAGTTGCATCCTCTGCTCCCCAATTCCACTTACCATTGCTATTCTAAGTGGCTCCCATAATCTCCAGGGATGCTGAGAGAAACAAGTAGAAAGATGTGTTATGAGTAATATGTCAGTGAGCTCCAGTTGCTGGTCAGCAACCATTCATTACCCGTCAAGCGCTTATCAGTATGTACAGTCACACTGCCTGTCACCTCCAGCAGTAGTAGCTTACACACCAGAGCTTACAGGGCCAGAATAGGACCCCACTCGTAAACCTCAGAAAAGCTTTGGCGCTTGGGGATAGCCAAGGTACAGACGTGAAGACATTAACTTTCTGAAAGGGTCTGTTCTGTGTAGGATAAAAACAGTAACAAAAAAAGCCAGCACCTGCCTGGCATCCAAGATGGATGGTACTCAATGAGTTTTTTGCCTCGGTCTTAAGGGAAAAAGAAGACCCGGGGAACTACAGGCCAGTCAGTCTCACCCCTGTGCCTGGGAAGATCATGGAAAAGGGAAACATAACCCCCATTTTGAAAAAGGGAAAAAAGGAAGACCCAGGGAACTACAGGCCGGTT
>NW_008794211.1:4233088-4259084 GCF_000699145.1 Aptenodytes forsteri
TGGACTAGATGACCTTTAGAGGTCCCTTCCAACCCAAACTATTCTATGATTCTATGGGCAGGAAAGTTGCATCCCTGAAAGCCATTGACATAAGAAAGAGCACTGGCAGGGTAATTTCTTGAGTTGGACAGAATATGAACACAGTATTAGGCCAAAACCTTGGATTTTAACTTCTGGAAAAGCCTATTGGGAAGTAAAGTAGACAAGAGCTTGCAATCAAGACCTAGCCCTTTCCTAATGACGACAGAGACTTTTTACCAGGGCCTGTAGTGACAGAACAAGGGGTACTGGTTTTAAACTGAAGGAGGATAGATTTAGATTGGATATAAGGAAGAAATTTTTTATGATGAAGGTAATGTTCAAGGTCAGGTTAGATGGGGTTTGAACAACCTGGTCTAGTGAAAGATGTCTCTGCCCATGGCGGGGGGGTGTGTGTGGACTAGATGATCTTCAAAGATCAACTCCAACTTCCAACTCAAACCATTCTGTTTGTCTATGACTGCCACCAAAACCAGGTCTTCAGGTGACAGATGAAGGTAGAAACAGGCTTTCATAGGTTTTAAGTGTTGATCCACTAGTGGTATCAGCAAAGTAAAGGAAAAGAAAGGCAGACCTTCCTAAGGAGTCCTGTGATGGGTGAGAGCACCCTCTGTGGATTCAGGATTGAAATGGTTGGAGAGAGAACTGTACCTGTTGGCTTCAGAAAAGAAAGCTTCAGTCACAGACAGGGTGATCTCAGAGGAAAACTATGACAGCAGGAAGGTGAGTAGCTGTTCCGCTTGGCTACACTGATCTGTTCTGGATAAGCTTCTGTATTGATCAGACCTTTTTACTGGGGCCAGACATTGCTGAGCAACCTTTAAACATTTGGACGGTGAGCTAAAGAAAGGCAAGGCTTGGTTAATGACCGACACGAGTGCCAGGCGAGCAGAGCCAGCACGTGTTCTGGGAGGTGTAGGGACAGGCACATCACAGCCACAGTTTTTGCCAGACCTTCAGGGGGCTTTTAGACAAGGTAGGCTCACATAGACCGTGTATGTAAAGCATACATAAACTTATCTGTGAATCAGCTGTGCATCTTCACTTCATCGCCATGAATTTAAGGTGGTGGAATCCATCTGATGATAACATGGTCAAGTGTCTGGTCAGATGACATGGCAAAGTAGTAAAAAGTGGTCAAAAGTTTTAATGATCTTCCCAAAACAGAGAATCTGCCACTAGTCAACTACCAAATCTCTAGTGCCCCTGAGTACTGAGTGGTGGGAGACACACAAATGCTTTTCCTCCTGCTCAGGGTTCAGGGTACGGACTGTAAATTGGGCAAGTGATCGCTGCTTCTGCCCTTTTGTCACTGCTGTAATGAATTTCCTGCTCCAGGACATGGGCATCTGCCATTCTTAGTCTGCATGGTGGAGGAACTATATGAAAGGGCTTCCTCACGGTGGAGATACTGCTGAGAGGTCATAAGGGAGGTTTGGATGGCTTGAGAAGTGACTGACAAGTTCACTGGAGGCTGCCCAGATGTCTGTGCTGCCAAGCCACCTCTGCATTAACCACAGATGAATCCAACCTAATGCTGGCTGTCAGGCATGGAGCCCAGAATGGCCAGCATACCTGCCCTTGCACAGCGGGATGATCTGATCCAGAAGACTTTGCCTGGTCCTGTAAGAGGCAGGCACCGTCATGCTGTGGGTACAGGACCCAGTTGTCACTGGCACAGGACGCAGCTTTATCTGACAAGCTTTGCGTGTTTCACCTGCTGCAGGAGCAATATGTTACACGCTGCAGCACCTGCTGCGCGGGGGCCAGCCTGCGTTACAGAGCAGGGCGCGGGAGGATCCTGTGAAGGAATAGCGGGGAATTGCTCGCACAGGAGTTGGACTCGAGTCTGGCAGAAGAGTCAGCCTGGTCAACTAAAGCAGGCACATACTGATGCTCCTGAAAAGGTTCCAAGTTCTGCTGCCTACAGATCAACACAGAGAGAAGGGGGTTATACTCTGACCCTTCTGGCCCCCCAAAATAACAGGCAATTCTTTTTTCCATAGAACAGAAAAGCACTAAAGCGTGTTCCTGGGTTTTATTTTGGGTTTTTTTTTTACAGAGCAGGGCGCGGGAGGATCCTGTGAAGGAATAGCGGGGAATTGCTCGCACAGGAGTTGGACTCGAGTCTGGCAGAAGAGTCAGCCTGGTCAACTAAAGCAGGCACATACTGATGCTCCTGAAAAGGTTCCAAGTTCTGCTGCCTACAGATCAACACAGAGAGAAGGAGGTTATACTCTGACCCTTCTGGCCCCCCAAAATAACAGGCAATTCTTTTTTCCATAGAACAGAAAAGCACTAAAGCGTTCCTGGGTTTTATTTTGGGGTTTTTTTTTGTTTCTTGGGGTTGTTTTTTTTCTGTAATGGCATGTCAGAACAGGACAGTCTACCTTCAGCACCTACCAAATTACAGTACTCAACAGCCTGTGCAGGCCAATTGTGGTGGTCATTCTACGATGGCATGCATGGGGAAAGGAATGCAAAAGGGGGTGTGTGTGGGAGCCATGCCCATGCAAATCTGAGTACTGCTGAAGCTAAAAAATCCTTCCATTTCCAGCACTTGAGCATTCAATGCACATACAGACAAGCACTTCAAAGAGACCCTGTTTTTTTTTAATTCTTGGAACAAGGAGAGATAGGGAGCAAGAGAGACAAGGGCATTACATGACATAAAACCAAACTCCTAGGTTTTATACAAGGGATCAAATCTCAAATGTAGGATGTGATCCTATTGAGTGACTTGTTCCTGCTGCTCACAGGTACCTCGGGATTTTCTTTTCACAGGAAACATTTGTAGACCTTGCTAACACACTACCTTATGAGCTAACTGAAGTGGTACATTCCTGGAAGTGTAACGATTAAAGGAGTATTTTGCCTCCCAGAGAAGTGAGCACTAACACGCAACACTACAAAATGCCTCTGGAAGCAATGGCAAACAGTTGCTTTGCCATAATGAAATTTGTGAAGGAAATTGGGAATGATTACTTGACATTTGTGAGTGTGTGTGTGTGTGTGTGTGTGTAGATCTTAATTAGCTGATCTTCCTCCAGTCTTCAGCAATCACAATTTATTTTGTTTCCATCTATTAACACCAATTTTTGTGTGATTGGATACATGGTGATTTTGCCCATTTTTTGACTGGGAAGTCATGCTAAATTTTTAAAAAGAAAGCAAGGAAAACCTATTAAAAAAAAAGCACAGGTTTGTTCTATTCATGTTTGCCTTGGCGGGGGGGGGAGGGAGGAGAAAGGGGAGAAGTAAGAAAAGACCATGTCATATTCTCCAGAACAGCTTTATTTCCCTTCTATTACAGCTCTTCCCTTCCTGTGAGAATCAAAGTTCTTCTTCTGAATTGTTAATGAAAGAAAGATGCTCGGTGGGGACCGAAGCCCCATCATGGAACAGATCAGGAAACGGAGTAAGCGGGTGGTCTGTCCGTGTCACAGGCTTTTATGGCCACTAACTAGAAAATGACAAAAATGAAAAGGAATATGCTGGATAAAAATAATACAGCGTAGGGGCTAATCTCCAGCCAATCAGATGAGGTATAAGGAAAATGTTGAGAATATGATGGAGTTTTGATTTTGTTAGGAGTCATCTGCTTCCAGCACTGGGACTGGCCAACCCAGGGCAGCTCCTCCAGCCAGTGCTCTGCTGCAGGAGAGATGACCTCTCAAAACAGGATTTATATGAGCTGTGACAAAGATAATGATGAGTATTATGTATTCTGTAGGAAATTTCTGTAAGAAATTAAAGCTATCACTACCAGTGAGAAGTGTAGATGAATGACTTTTATAATGGAGGGGGTAAAATGAGGATTTTGAAAGCACTGTTACTGCTAGAAATTTATCTATCTTAATATTTACTAGGACAAAAAAGTAGGTACGAAAGAATGAAGATAGAAAAAGAAAGAAATCCCCATTCGTTTATCTATCTTAGCAAAGACAATCGTAAGAGAGAATTAAGAGAAGGAACTAAACCACCACTTCAGTTATTCATTTTAAACAACTTCAAGCACATTTAAACAGATGTTTTCAGCATGTTCTGAGAAAAAACCCGTAACTACGTTGATGCCAACTGAGTTGCAGTAACAATGGAAAAAATCAGAAAGTCAAACCGTGGAAGCGAAGAAATTTTGGCAATGGCAGTGATGGAATTTGTTTGATTTACTCAGAAAAATCATAGGCACGAACCTATGAACCACACTTGTTCTCCCACAGATTTTAAGTGCAATCAACTAAAATGTGCATTTTAAGTAAGAACACTTGTCAATTTACGCCCCATCCTCAGTACAGGCGAGCTTAAGACATTGAATTTTCCAGCTGTTTCACATCCCTTTAATCAGTGAAACAAAATCTGAATAAAAATAAATTATGCATAAAACCTGCATATTATTTTGTGCTTCTTGGGGCTGTGGAGTTCATATTAGCCCCTTCCAGCATGAAATTAGACCTGGTGTGCCTTTGTAGAGCGTTGGGCACACAATTCTCTGTTTCTCACTGCTATAACATAATATAAATATCAAACAATAATTGAAAAGAGACAAATGACAGATTTAAAAAACATGTATCTAGAAATAAATTATATGCATTCTGAAGATAAGAAAAACCAGTCACAAACATTTCCCAGAACATGAAATACTTTGGTGGCTGCAATGCTAATGCATAACAAGGTGGTTGACTTCAAGTAAAGATTTTTCTCATTTGCAAACTTGTTGATTCTGTCAGCTGAATACAGTTAACGGGCAATAAACTTGATTTCGCTTTTGATGTGCTGTTTTACGTCTTTTACAGAGCTTCTAAGTAAGTTTTTAATTTGTAGAAAACGGGTAAGACACAAAAATAGAGAGCTATGATATATTACACTATTTCTTTTAGAAAGCTGTTAGAAGTGGGCTATTCAAAGCTTACCCAAAGCTGATATATTTAAACTATAAGAAGTAGATAGAGACACTTGATAGTCACCTTAACAGGGTTTACTGACCTCGTAGGTAGAGAGGCATGTTCATCTATAGGAAGTCAGTGTGTGCATGGCTATGTATGTTCCAAATGCTTCAATATCTAGCAATCTTCCTATCATAGCCTCACTTTCAAAATGACAAGTTCATTCTTTTAAACAAAAAAAGTCTGAAAGACAGAAAAATCTTTTTAAATGGCTGCAGCAAACCAGGGTATTTTCATTTATGTATTGTCTGACTAGCTAAGGTTAACTCAGATCTTAGTAACAGACTTTATAGGAAAAAAAATCCTGCTCGTACTCAAGCAATCACCAGACAACATTCCTCTTGTATGAAAATAATATACCTTTAATTTATTTACAAGACTGACCAACTGGATGAAGTGGCTGTACTTCACATGCACTGCAAGAGCTTTCACTAGTGAACTATGTCACTATTCATATGTCTGTATTTTCTTGGTATCAGTTATAAAGCATACAATCAAACAAACGAATCGTGAAAGGGTTGTGAAGAGTGAGATAAAAGGAATGTACACAGCAATTAGACAGAAGTTAAGAGAAAAAAAACAATGAAAATCTTTCTATACCCACTTTCAAAAATGTAATTTTAAAAGGTGAAAATTGTTTTTTCACTACTTAGTAGATAATATGGACTGATTTTTTGACTTAATGTCAGCATCTACAGTAAAAGCCAGTATGCCTCAAATTTGCATGCTAGCTAGTAACATCTGTCAATTGTAAGAAAAGTTTAATATATATTGAATTCTTCTGGGAGCTTCGACATCACTAAGTGGTGATACGTGTACAACATTAAGATAAGAAAATATAATTATATTTCTTACCTTCTGGCCAGCCATTCACAACAACAAATTAAGCAGCTGTTAATAATTTCTGTCATTTTATATCTCCCATAAAAGTGCATGTAAAAAATTTCACAGAGGTGCTAGGTAGCATACAATTACAAGAGAAAGTCTTGGATTCGGATACATTCAATTTGCTAAGTTTATGCACTAAAATGAAAGATAAGATGCAGACATTGTGGTATCAGTTCTTTATCTTTGGTAAAATGTTTTCATTTTATTATAGCCTTATTTGCTCTGATATCCATTTTGTGCATGGTCTGCTATTATTTAAACCAACAGGAAACATTTAAATGGATATAAACAGTATCAGTGTATTGTTTAGTATATTCACGACGTTCTTCATACATTCTTTGAGAATGTTGCTAGCATATGGGGAAAATGAGCAAATGCTACGATCTATTATGATTTACTCCCAGTTTAACATAATACTTTTACGAGTTCTTGCCATTAGGAAAAAACGTTTTGTTTTGCTTTTAAAAGAAAGGGATCAATATGACTCTAAGAACAATAAATTCTAAAAATCTGAAGTAAAAATATCAAGTATTTTGTACTTTCTTACAAATGCTAAAATAGAAAATTACACTGGAACTGACTTAAAATTTGATACTATGATCCATCTAAGTAAACAACAAAAAAGGACCACAGAGAACATCAACAATTGCTCCAAGATGTTCCAGCGACGGTCAATAAGTGATCACTGTCTTTACTGTCTTAAAAATCCAAGTCTGACTCCCTCTCACCATTTCTATCAGTGTTAAAAGAAAAAAGAGAAAAAGAAAAAGAAAAAGAGGAAAACAGTTTTAAAGCAGCACTCTCCAGTGACAAGTCATACAGCAAATTCACATTGGGTTCTGGGTGGCTTTTGTTAGACTTGAACATCATGATGATGCAAACTTGACCGTATGAACCTAAGTTATACATACACAGTTATGCCTCCAAATAGCTACTAATTACACTAAATCAATTTGGCAAAGTGAGAGAATTCAATATCCCTACACCCGAAATATCCAGCTGGTGCTGCATTCACGCAAAGAATAAGTTACATTACCACAGCTCATACATGGGGACCCTGAAACACTGAATTCCATCACAAAACCAATCTTAGCACGTACTTTTTATATATGCAATTCAAAATGAATACTGGAAACCTTTGGAATCATGATTTTGATAGAAAGTAAGGTCTAAAATTTTTCTAAGTTCTTGTTTCGGGTCTTTTTGTTGTTGTTGTTGTCTTTATTATTTTACAAATAGAGCGGCAAGCAGGTGATGGCAAGACATTGCACGGGTATAGGTTTGGGTCTGTTCTGCTGGCTTTATTCAGACGAGCCATCCTCAGTCACGCCAGCGGTGACACTGGACAAAACAAAAAAAAGAACTCACAGGGGCAGGATTAAGCTTGTGGTGTCAAAAGAAAAAAAAAAAACCCAAACATTCACATTGTGTCTATGCTCACGTCTCAATTCTTCAACAGTTAATTCTTGGGTTTAGAAATAAAACCTGGGTAACAGTCAAAAATGCAAATGACACCTTACTGACCCATTCTTTGACACAGTATTATTATTTTCAGTATCTCAGTATCATCAAGAACAAAACAAACGTGAAGCTGCAATTACTGTAGAAGCAAAGTCTAATATTCCAATGATTTCCAATGAACATGGCACTTTCAAATTTAAATTAAGTTTAAATTTCAAACTCCGAATTAACTAACAAGACTGCTTATAAGGGTATAATGAAAAACTGCCCCTGAAGAGCACAACGATTTAAAAAAAAAATTCTTGATTATTATAAAGTGATAAAAAAGGAAGATGCAGAAATAGGGAGTGGAGTAATACAGTTTCAATACATGTATTTGCACCAGTGAAAATCATGCTCTCAGCGAGTCATTCATAGCTCTATCACCGACGACTTACGGTCTTTACCCATGTGCAAATGTAGTAAGCCACTTCCCACTGCTTCGGTGCCCACATAGATGCAACACGCACATTAAAACGCAACAAACTTAGTGCCTGACTGTCCTAGATGCTGAGCACCCTCAGCTCCCGACAGGCCCCTCAGTCTAAACCAAAGCATAATCCTGACAATAACTTAGTGGTCAAAGTCTTAGGAATTTAAAGAGCCTGTCACTTTTTTGCTTTCTTTGCTTTTTTCAGTATATCACACTTTTTTCTGTTAGGACGCCGGCATCTTTCATCAATGCTCGGTATACATTCATAATGCCATACTTCTTCCATTTTCTCCACAGGGTAAACTGCCTCCACGTAATGACGGATCAGTCTCAGTCTGATAGGATCGAGCTGTTTTTTGTTACAAGCACCTGAATGGTTGTATTGCAGTCTGAGATTCTCCGGAGTGAAGAGTTCGGGAAAGAGTCTTACGAGAAGTCTGGCAGCAAAGTTGCCGACTGACAGGCTCTGCTGCACTATCTCTCTTACCTCTTTATCAGACAGCAAATACAGAGAAGGCACAGGGAAGTCTGGATTAGGAACGACGAGTTCATCGAGTGGTATCTTGCAAAAATCCTTGCTGCTTCTTTCTGGTGGCAGTGGCGGCCCTTCGAATTCTTCTCGAAACCTCTCGGGGTTTATTGCATAGCTGAGAAATTCCCTCCTGTCGGGCCCTGGCACGTGGATTTTCCGTTGCTGTTGGTACGTGCGCCTTTGCTCTGTGTCTCTTCGTCGACACCTCTCGTCAAGCTTCCCAACAAACTCCAATGTCCACACTCTGTCATTCTTCGCTCTGGGGTACAGTATCTGCACATAATGTCGAATTAATTTAATTCTAGTGGGGTCGAGCTGTTTCTTGCCTAAAGATCCACTACAGTTGTATTGCTTCCGTAAGTTTTCATGAGTAAACAGTTCAGGAAATAAGAGAACAAGCAATCGAGAGGCAAAGTTGCCTATGGAAAGACTGCTTTCATATATGCTTTTAATCTGTTCTTTGTTCAACAGGTAATCCGGGACAGGGACATCAAAATCGGGAGGGGGGAAGTCAAGTTTGTCAAAGTCTATGGGTACAAGCCAAATTTTTTTTGAGCGTCTGCCAGGTTTTTCATATTCAAAACTGTCTTCCACTTTTATGATTGATACATCATCTGGTAAACTAGAAGAATCGTAACAGTCATCTCTCATCTGATCACATTCACTTCCATCCATATATGTATTTTCAAGCTCATCGTTTATTCGCTGAACACACTGCTGCAACCAGGCTTCTTCTTCTTGCACATCTGGGAAGTAAATTTCAGTGTACCTACGGATTATTTGAAGCCGATGAGGATCCAGCAATTGTTTTCCAGAGTCTCCAAAGCAGCTGTACCTTTCAGCTAATTTTCTGTGGTCGAAGAGTTCCGGAAACAATCTGTGTAACAAAAAAACAGAAAATTCCCCTGGAGAAGAAGCTTCATCTAAAAATTCATTGAGATCCTGAGCATCCAGCATGTAATCTGAGGCAATGGCGTTACTCCTGTCCAAGGACAAAGCTTCCTCCTGCTCTTTATCCTCCATAAAATGAGAGGATTCGACCTGCTCAGTCTCATAAAAACTGGACGATTGCACATTCTGCTGACTGTTTTCCATTTCCCTTTGAGCCCAAAATCTATTGAAAAAATCATTGACTTGAGGCAAACACTCCACCTGCCACACAGCTGTATTCTTCACAGAAGGATAACAAACTTCCACATAGTTACGGATAAGCTGCAGATGAAGAGATTCAAGTTTCCTTTTGTTAAGAAAGCCGCACGCACTGCAGCTTCTGCTGAACTCATCGTCGCTGAAGAGCTCTGGGAAGAGCTGCACTAGCAACCGGCAAGCTAGGTCTCCGCCTGACGTGCTTTGATCCATGATTTGTTTGAGCTCCGCAGAAGTCAGCTGGTACTCCGGGGGAGGCTTGAAGTCTGCAACGGACTCTGCTGGACTGACTTGCTTTTTAATTCTGCTAACCTCCAGAGACAACAGGTCAACTTTACTGTGAAGCTGAGTCATATTGGTATTGAGGGTGTTAAGCGTGTAAAACATTTTCTGTATCAAAGAATAAATATTTGGGTCTGAATCTGCGGTGGCCGCTGTTACGGCAATGGCTGCAGCCGAGTCCCTTTTGCGTTGGTCGTTCAAAGTCCGAAGATGCGAGGGACTGCTGGGGTTGATTTTTTCAAACAACTCATAAGAAGCAAACTGCTCTGCTCCTGGTGGGTTCTTCTTCTCCGTGATTTTGTGTGAGATGCCATAGAGAGGTTTTTTATAAGATGGAGTGGTTATGTCACTGAAGGATTCTTCTTCACAGAGCCACGTTACGTTAGGATTCTTGTTCTTGTTTGGCTGCTCTGCATTTACCTGAGTGGGTGAGCCAGTATCTCTGTTCTTCATGTTTGAAAGGGGGCCCTTTGAATGAATAAATATTGTATTAGTAAGACTGCCTTAAAAATATTAGCTGTAAGTATGTGCCCCTTAAGCAGGCATTGTTACATAAATATGCAAAGTCAAATTTTCTCCAGAGGACTTAGTTGTGTTAAATGCATCAAAATTAATAAATTCACTAGGAAAAATAAAAATACAGTAAAGTATTATTTAGGTTTTTATTTTTTTTTTGTTTTGGCTCATTGCTTTCTCCATGGAATAGAAATGCAATAATAATCCTTAGTACTCTTTACCCAGAGAGCTCTAAAAACTCTCCCAAATTAAGTATCATTATGCTTCACCTTGCATATGAGGATCTATGGGCTGTAAAGAATTTGGGTGGCAACAAGTCAGCAACAGAGCCAAGAATAGAATCTAGATTTTCTGACTCCTAGTCCTGTGACCTTGCCACTGCCTCCAGCAACTGCATTTAACGTTCCAGCACTCTCTTTAGGTTGGCTTTTCAAAATACCACAAAGGCTATACGACACCAAAATTATGCTTATTCTCTTCTTTCTGATGTGAAAGGGGTTTTTTTTATCTTTATAATGGTGTACAACTCCTAAACAAGTTCTAAGAATGACTGTAATTTTAAAAAAGTATTCCATTTAAACAATAAAAACTTAAAATCAAAGTGAAAAGTGCCTTGGTATTGCCTTTTTAAAAAGGGAAGCCTAAGATTTCTTTATTTCTGAAAGGCAGGGAAGTTTAGACTTACAAGTTTCTAATTTTCTAAATTATTTATATAAAAAGCAGTAATGAGCTCTTAAGGAATTAATGTTCTCAATAATTTCTAGCTCTTCCTCATTGCTTGAAATTGGAAACAAGCATTTTCATCAACTCACAGCAAATATGCAGGGCTTGGGTGGGTTGGTTTTTTTTTGCAAACACGTGGATATTGCAAATAATTCTTAGGAAGTTAAGTAGATCAACAGAATCAAAATCCAACATACAGAATTCAAACATAAGAAAACACTCACAGATTTTAGAGAAGACTGTACTGAAACATTTTGCTTGGCTTGCTCCACAGAACATTAATTAGATAAAAAACACAGAATTTGCATTCAAGTATTAAAACAAATGGAACACAGACTTGAGGTCTGAGCTGAGAGCCAAAAGCAATTTGAAATTCTAGTGAAGACCCCGCTATGTCCTACAGTGAGGAACGTGAATTAAGGTTCCTTTCTGAAAGAACAGACACGTAACACTCATGAAATAAATCTGGTCCCTATGTGTACTCACACACGGCATCTGCTTACTGCAGTGATAAATTGAATCTAATTATTTTTTAATTTCTAATGCAATGTATACTCAAAAGAGGCTCAGAAAGAACAAGCTGGTTTCCACTCCAACTTTAGAAACCAGCAGACTCGATTAAATTGAAGCTGTGTTTCCAAGTTCTGCTCTCGTTGACATCATACAACCCTGCACATGAAACCTCATGTTTTCACATCCAAAGTTGTGTGGATGAACAGATGATAAAATGAAAGCATAACGCAAAGGCAATATATTTCACAGTGCGCAGAATCCCTAGCTATGGTGGTGCCTAGGACACCTGACTTCCAGGTCCCATTTAGAAGACTGTCCCTCCAGTCCCACTCATATTAAAGCACATTTGCTATGAGGACAGCGAGGAACCAGAGTCCTGCAACACCACCAGCTATTAAAGGGTGACTTTTACTCCAGCAAGTGGTATGATACACCCTAGCTAAATCAGCTCTGTGTGACTTGTAAAATATCAGAACACAAAAGACTGAGATCCACATTGCTCCCACCTAACTGTAGGCTCCTATGCTGGGACTGAAGTCGTCATACCTCACCTATACTTGTCAGTGGAGAAACAGAGGTATTTCCAGATGGTAATAGAGCTCTCCCAAATAGACATCACCTGAAAGCAGGTCATGAAAATCTCCAGACAATAAATGTAGTTCTGCTCCCCAGTCAGACACCCAGACTGAATTACAAATTTCTTTTACCATTTTAGGTCAAAAGAACAAAACAAACCTGTAATTCTGGATAATACATTTCCTACAGATACAGTGAGACCTGCTACCTAAGTAGCTAGCTCTTCCATTAACACTCCTGTTTACAGAGAATATTCCAAATATTCCTTCACATACAGAGTATGATTCATTCAATTCCTTCTCTACGGAATAGCTTGCCACAGGCCACCAGTTGTCTGTCAGTTCTCGTCAGAACTCCTGCCGTACCTTTTCCTTCCCTAATTAATTATATAGTAAAACTTGGCAATGTGGGAGTAACTTCTATTAATGCACACCTCACACACAGAGCCAGGGCAAAGCAGTATTAGAATGTGTATTAAACGGCACAAATTCACTGTCTTAAGTATCGTATTGCACTTTGACGTGAGTATTGTGAAAGTTTGCATTCTCAGTTTTGGACGCGGTGCTCTGTAGGAGGAGAAGTGCTACAGCAGATCTCTGCCGCGATGGCAGCAGAACTTCTGCCCTTTCACTAACGCAGCTCACAGTGTTTGGATCTGGTTGCGGGACGAATTTGGTTTTCTGCATTTCAGAAACACATAGTCAGTGTTCAACTAACAGATGACAATACATTTGGGCCTACATTTAAGGATTTTCTATTTCAGATGTGTTCTCATTTTCTTTCCTTTTGCTTTTAATTATCTTGTCTTTATACAGTTTCCATCTGGGAACAGCACTATCCACAGCATAAATACATGGCTTTTCGTAAATTCTCCAATTAAACTAGTATTTAATATTTTTAACTAGTTTTCTGTAACACTGATCTTTAAACATCAATGTATTTCAGATAATACTACACCCATTTAAGACGATCAGTTTTAATGTACCATCAAAAAATAAGCAAAGATATTGTTCTATGAGACTCGATGTACATAAGATAGTGCTGCTTTTTATACTACATTTGCTCAGCAAGTTTTTCTATTATACACATTCTTTGAACATTTGCAAAATGCAGTATTTTGGTAAACATCGACCAATATAAGTAATTGTGAAATAGTCTCTCACATTATCTTTCGGAGTCCTAAGCCAAGTTTTAAAAGCCGTTTAGTTATTTCTCTGTTCAGTGGTAAAGTCCAGCTAATTTATGGCCTTTATTATGCTTAATAAACAAAGTCTAAATATCTGTAAGAATACAGAGCATAAAATTCTAGCATATGAGTAAAGAAGAATAAATATACAAGCAAGAAACATATAAAAAGATTCTGTCAAACACATGAGAACTTGGAAATGTCTTGCACATATTTTTTAAACTTATTCTACTTTTTTTTTTAAAGAAAATTAGGGAAAACGAACTTCTCATTGTGAAGTGACAATCAGAATTTAAAAAAAGCAAAATGTCTTCTGATAGAAAGTCATTTACTAATATAAACACCAGCCCAATAGTACAGTTATATACCATAAAAAGTACAGCTCTGCTTATATCATACATAGATGCCTATGTGATGTGTAGTAAAAATATACTACGAGCACAATATTCTCAAAAATAATTAACATTTTGTCCTCTGTTTAAACAGAAATAGTTAATGAAGTCATCAACTAAAACAAAATACGGGTACTAGAAAAGTAATTAAATTCAAAAATGCTGTTAGGATTGAGGACTATTTTCGGTTGGTTATTTAACTAAACATGCTGATTCATTGGGGTGAGTCAAGAATGAATTTTCATCATTGTTACTGGGTCACTTTCTGATATTATAAGTCCAAAGTTATAATTCATTTCAAATTAAATTTAAAAATTTATTAAAGACAAACAGCAAACAGTAAAATCCAAAGCAAGCACAGTTCAGAGACCATTATAAAGCTCTTTTAAGAATCTGAATGCAAGTAAAACAATTGTGAAAAGAAGAAGAGAAAGGAAAAGAAACCATGTAATAAGATTAAAACCTACCTACCACAGGCATTCAGGGAAAAAAACAGCCCCGAGAAGTCAGAGAGATGACAGTCAAGAAAAAGAAATATGAAGAGCTATGGCTAGAAAGGAGAAATGAAATACACAAATACAACACGGAATAACTAGCTAGGTAGCAGAACAGCAGAAAAGGATATGTGCATTAGAGTAGGTCATAAACTAAATATAGGGCCTGAAGTTATTCAAAAGAGGATGAATTTGAATCTAGGTTATTTTAATAAAGTGCTGAGTGTGAAAAACAGGAGGTCATTATAGTGTTCTAGAGGGTGTTATAAGAGAAGTGACTATCCAACACTGGACGCTACCCTTTCAGGAATCTCAAAGAGAACAACAAAAATATAAGGTGACTCCTGAAGAAGAGCTGAAAAAAACAGAATTTCAGTCTTGGAAAGGAAGGGCTGAGGGTGGACAACATCACACCAATTCTCCCATGTGCAGAAGACTTTTCTAGGAACAGATGATCACTGCTCTCCCTACTGAAAAGAACAAGGACAAAAAGAAACTTGCTCCGTTTCAGCAAAGATTAATGAAAAATCTCCAGTTGCTAGAGAGGTGAAACACTAGAACAGGATAATGGAAGAGGCTGGGCATCTCCTTCACCAGCTGGACAAGCATCTGGATTGTCACAAGTGGGATGCCGCACCAGAAATGGTAATACATTCTGCTCTTGATATGCTGAAGTTTTCTGCATCCCTGCATTTTTATCTTTCAAATAATACACAAATTTATACTTGTCTCACTGACATCGAAATCCGTGTCACAGAAGGAAGAATTACAGCCCTGATTCTACCACTGAGGATCCAGCTGAAGGACTGTGTGACATTAGAGGGACTGTAATCAGAGTCATGCTCAGTTAATCCAAATCACTACCTGCTCCTACGTTCTCTGACAAACAACAAAAATATACTTCACATGAATGAATTAGCCTGTAACTGTATTTCATAGATATGATCGCTCCCACGTTATTTAAAGAAATACCCAGACAAGTCATGTGTGCAAACTGGGTTAAGATTAGCCATATTTGCCTCAAACTCATTACTAATGCAAATCTAGTTAAATGACTTGCATTTTGCTTAGAGCAGCAATGAATTTAGCCTATGAAATATGAACAGAATAATCACACAGTCATGTATAGAGAAGTCACCTCTTGTGTAAAGCGTCTTTTCTTCACACTGGGCAAGACATCTTGCTGGCTCCCTGAACCATCACAACCAAGTGAGGTCTGTTTCCGTTTGTTGGAATCCTGTAGGCAAGTAACTGCGCCATCCAGTGAGTGTTTCTCAGCAGATCTGGATGTTACCGAGCAGTCTAGAGCTTCATCTTCGTTTTCTGTTTCTACTTTCACAACATTTTTTTTAGGAATTTTTACTGGAAAAAGAGAAGGTTTAGAAAGATAAAGCACTCTCTCCAGAAAACCATGACACCCTTAATATAATCTTTTGTGGTTTGTTTCTTTTTATGAAAATGTGTTTTGAAGAACATCATTATTTTTTGTGACTTGTATGGTAAGTGTATGCTGAGGTCACCCCAAAGTCAAGTTTTTGTTACACTAGGAACCATTCAGTCATCCAGTAAATGACAGTTTCTTCCCCAAAGAAGAGTCTAAAGTATAAACAAATAAAGTTACAGTAGGAAGATTTTTTTGGAGGGGGAGGAAGGATGTAGAGCAGAAAATATAATGAGTAACAAAGATAATGGTATATTTTAGATAGCTTTTTAAAAAACATTAATGTAATTTGTCTTGATCCAAGTGCATTCTTTATCAGGTCACAAAGGCTTTAATTCAACAAGTATTTTTGCCTGATCATAAATTACACAAAGTATAATATTTTACCTTCATCATCATCAGTGATTTCAGCTGAATTCATCTTCTATCTCACTAAAGAACAAAACAAAAATACAAAAATAAATATCAGCATCTTCTGGAATCAGGAAATCTCTGCATCTGTTTTTATAATTACTTTTAATCTAGAGCCATTGGGCATTAACAGCCCACAGATAATTTCCAGTCTCTACATTTGTAATAACTAGCTATTTTCAGTAAACTTCATGGCCACCTATAGGCCTCTCAACATGCAAACTATACTGCAGACAACATATGACAGCTAGGAAAGTATTTAAAACTCTATGTCTTTTTCTGATATGGAGAAAAGTAAAAGTCATTTAACCTTCTCTATAAAGTATCTTGGCAGTATATAAATGGAAGTTAACTGTATTAAACTCTCCATCCTGTACCAAGTCACTACTTATTACAGTCAAATGTTTTTATATTATCATTGTGGGTGACCCAAAGTCATCACAGAAGGAAAACTCATCATAAACTGTAATATACATGCTGGAGTAAGCTTTCATTTAAAAATCTTTGATCTTTTGATATGGATTGCATCAATTCCAGCAGAGCAATCTGCAGATCTACAGTAACTACTTTTTTCTGTCAGCCTCTAAATAATGTAGGAATGTCTTTTGTAAGGAAAAACAAATCTATGTATTATTCTAGCATGATTTTAGCATTACCTCTCACACAAAAGACTCAGCTGTATTTCTGTTTCCTTGAAAACTAATTTTGCAAGTTCCTTGGGGGCAAACATCAATCTGTGGACGTGTTCCTGAAAGATATTCTAAATCTTTTGGAGATCTACAAAGCAAACAACCTAACCAGATCTCACGGACCGTTACAGGGCACACAGCTGCAAACTGACACTCTCAACTGGTAAGCTGGTGACTGGTGAACTGTCACACACCGCTCATGTTCATCTACACCCAGCATTATGTTTACTTGGTCCCAGAGTACTATTACTTTACATTTTCTACAGTTACATTCTTCTTTCAAATAGTTTTCTTCCAACTGTTCCTGCCTGTCCTTTAGCCAAGGTCTGAAATCAAGACAGGCTTCTCTCTGGCTGGAGCAAGTGAATTAAACCAATCAATCAAAAGTGCACGTACAGCCCAGGAGTGGTAATTATAATGAAATTTAAAAGAGAGATGGGGAGAGAAAGAGACAGAGAATCTGTTTTGGAGGAAAAAAAAAGTCTCTACTTCTCTTCTGAATAGTGTTGAATAGAATTTATTTTTTTTTTTAATCTCAAAATACTGTTAAAAAACTCTGTAACACTTGAATGCTGTGTAGCTATGAAGTTTTCTTTGTCAGCAACTGATGGCTGTTAATGGTAAGTATGAGATCCCATTCTGGATAAGATTTTGTACGATTGCACTACAATGGGTAGCACACACACACAAACAAAAGATGCATGGAGTTATAAAATCAGCTCCTACTGGGCCACTCTAGAAGCCAAAATACCCTTTGATGTGCTGATCTTCAATGTGGCCCCTATATAGAGCCTTGTAAAGGGCATCCTCAAGAGGATAACGTGAGATTGTCTTCATCATCATGTCACCAGAAAAAGTCTCTCTCAGTTGGACGTAGAGCTACTACAAACCCCTAGATGGCTACTCCTTTTACCCACCATAATCCCCTATTTCAGGACTTGCATTTATGAATTGATCCACATATAAATTATGCCAGCTTAACAGTACTATAATCACTTCACTTAAACTTTTGCAAACTCTGTAGAGACATAACAGCATGAAACTAAGTGGCCCACACCAACTTCCAAACCACCTGATAAGCACTGGTGAGGGTTAATACCCAGTCTTACCAACTCAACAGTATTTATGAATTTAGACACAGCCACTACAGCTCTTTATGAAAAATCCTAAGACAGTGTACTTCGTACAGCACCATCAAAAAGCTACGTTGGACCTTAAGAAAAGCACATAGTACTAAATGTTTGCATTTTGCCCTGATATCCCAGATACATTGATATTCAGTGCCTAGATCTTTCTTACACTTTTCCACACTGCACTAGGCTTAGCTCTGAGGGATGTGGTACAAGACCAACATGCGCCAGTACTCAAGAAGTGTGACACAGAGTCTTTTTGTGAGGGCGTGAGGTGACAGTAAGCAAATCAGCCGATACCACTACAGAATATTCTGTAATGGAAATCAAAATGGTTTTCTAGATAATCCTAGACTGCTCTATCAGAGCAAAACACTAAAAGATGGTAAACACAGAGCCAGAAGTGAAGACTATAAAGGTGGCGGAGGGCAGAACAACACAAAATATTTAGGAGCAGATATAGGGAATTATATTTTCCTTCTAACTCCTGCTATTACTGTTACTCAAATAGGAAGAATGCTTTAGGAGAACTTCTCTGACAGAATACAAGCAAACTGGAAGGAGAAGATAAATGAGTATCTGAATACCCACTCTTTAAAACTGGAAAAAAGTGAAAACTAAAGCAAAGCACATACCCTGGTTAAAAGTTAACTTTCTAAAGGAGGCAACATCAGGAAGACCCAAAGCTATCCCAAACTCAGGTCAAATAACATTAAGTCAAAACATTGTTTCACAAATTTGATACAAAGTGTTATTACTTATTTTGATTTTTTTTTAAATTTGAAAACTGCCAGAATACAATTAAAAGCAAATAGTCAAAACCAGCATCAGAATCAATGAGGCACAGAAAGACTGGGTTTCATATTTGAACTCTTTGGTGCCAAACAAAGCATGAGCTCCAACCTCTTCCTTTTTGGGAGCCCTAGGAACATCTCTCTCCTTATCTGGTTTCCTGTCTTCTTTGTGAGATTTGTTAAGAACTTAGGTATTATGAAAAAATGAAGCTTCTGTCAAGAGAGAGGATTCAACTGCCCCTCTGATTTCCTGCCTCATAGTCCCACCTGCTTCCTCGGTCAAGCATGGGTGCCCACCTTAACCTTCAGTGAGCTCTTCCAGCTTGATAAACTGACAGAAAACAATTCACTTCTTCCTTTGCCGGGTTACTTGTCTTCTAATTCAGAGAGGTAAAAGGTAAGGCAAGTAATTGGGCACAGCTCGGCAGTACACACGGGGTTTGGGACAGAAAGGAAGAATTAAAATCTCTCTCTCTCATACCAGCAAGCCACTGGCTTGGTTCAACCGTTTCATGAAACCTCACTTATTATCCATTTACACCACCATCTTGCTTCAAATTTGGGTAGCAACGGACTCACAAGAGAGTAGTGAGCGGACACAGAGGTATCAACAGAGCAATTGTATCATCGCTTCCAGAGGAAGTTAGGGCCTATGGGAAGGGGGAAAGTCTGTGTGTGCGCGTGAGCATGTCCATGCATCTATGCCTGTCTATGTAAGGTTAACAATAATTTTGTTGATTGTTTAAAGTCCGCTAAAGATAAAACATTTCAGATTCTTTAAAATACTGTTTGCAGTGAATCAGTACTTATGAATAATAATTATTGCCTCTGTAGAAGAGGCAGCAGTGTCAAAATCTGTTTTGAGGTAGCATTCTGGCCCAGATTGTGAGAATAAACAAAGCTGGAGGAAAAAAAAGACCTAAAAGAACTTGGGACAAAATAGTGCAAAGAGCAATCGAGTAAGAAATCCATCCAGTAAAGCAAGCACCTGACAGTTGTTCCTTGTCATGTTGAGTATACAAACATAATTCATTCTTACCTTACATGTCTTTTTTCAAAACAGAAGATAAATACATGTATCATCCTTAGTCTAATACTGACTCAATGCTATCTACAGGACAGCGGTTAGCTAGTTCGAGGAAGGGGTGAACACCCTGCACTGAAGTTGGGAGCCCAGGTCTGCAGCTGTGACTAGCAGAGCAACCAGCCTTGGCAGCTTTATCTTGCTGGGATACAGACGGATGCTGTATCCTACTTTCCGGTGAAAAGAGGATCTGGAAGGAGGATTCCAAAACATACCAAACACCTACAACAGCAGCTACATCAACAGCCAGATCCTGATCCTAATGAAGTCGATTGGCACTGTAGCCTAAGCACCCGTATCTCCAAATTTTAGCTGAAACTTCTTGTATTTCCACCTGAACTGGCCAAAATTATCATGCTTTACAAAATATGAACATAAACCTTAAACTTCAAGTTTTAGGATTTTGCTTGTAAATATTTTAATTTGTGAACCAAGTTATTTTAGAAGCATTTTCTTTGGGTTCTTTGGTTTCTCTCTCATGTATAAAGTTAAATTCCAAAGAATGTGTGAACAGTTCAGAAACATCTGACGGAACAGGCATACAATAGGTAAACTAGCACACTGTTTCTCTATGCTTACGCTAAAACATGGGTAAAACACTCAGAAAGAATAACTCTCATAACCCTGATCATGGATCCTACACCTCTGAACACTAAAAATGAAGTGAATAGCTAATACTCTCACTTTTTCTTCAAAAGAGACTGCTTTTGATTAATGGCAGCCTGCTTCTAGTACAGTCATTAGCTAAACCTATCTAATGTAGGATAAACAGGAAGATGTGTAGCACTCGGACAAATTCAACAATCAAGGAAGAAGAGGTAAACGGACCCTATCCTCACAAAGCAAACAATAAATCATTAGATTTTACTGTCTACATTTCATCTATTGAGAACAGTCTTCTTGAAAACAGTATGTAGTCTATAATTTCTATGTAATCAATGTCTCAAAATAAACACCTTGCTGATGTATCAGCATATACTCACCTTCCCATCTAAACTGCCTTGACAGCTACTAGTGCTGGTACTGTACAGACACCTGTGCTGAGCCACTGCTAGGTGTCACGCAACGGAGCCTGAGGGATGCCAGCACTCACCTGCGAAGACACAAACATTCCTTTTGGCTCCGTCCTCCAGACGCACCCACACATCCTGACACTTGAAACAGTTAAAAAAAGATAACCAAAAAGGACGGTTTTCTTAAGGTGATTAAAGCTTTGTTCTGCTAAGAAACGTGAATAAAAATACCTAGATTTGCAATCATGCAAACGACAATACTGTTCTTTTTAAACTAATGTACGATGAGCCTATTTGCAGAGAACTGATGTGATATACAGCATTGTGTCCTCCTGTTTCAACTTAAGCTACTTCTAATAAATTGAATATGCATTACAGTCTAACTCTAGACACTGATCTACGTGTTTGATTTGTGATCTTGTCATTTGCAGCAAGATCCAGAAATCCCACTCAGCTACCAGCTAAACTTGTAGGTGGTTACAGATTCTAGATAATGAGTTTCTGGTGGACCACATACACAACACCTGCTGGGACTGCTGCACTAGGAACTCCTCTGCATCTGGCCTACTGGCGAAGATTCAACACCCATTTTCAGAACATGCTCAGTACTTTGGGACTCTCGTAGAGGACAGTCATAAATAAGTGTAGGGTATTTCACTTACCAATGGAACAATGCTTGAAGAAGTATTTGGGAGCCAGAAAACCTGGGGTTTTTGTTTTTGGTTTTTTTTTTACCTTCCTGCTTGATTTTGCAGCATAGACAAGAATCCAGGTCCCCAAATCCTAGAAGAGTGATCTAATCACCAGGTTATGGCACACTGGAGGGCAAGTGGGAAGAGGAGTGGTGGGGCAGGGCGTGAGGGAGCGGGGAAAGAAGGGGGGGTCCCAGCACACCTTGGCTGTCACTATTGGCTGAATCCCCTTTCCACAGATCTGCTCTCCCTTCTTCTCATCAGATTAGACAAGGAACGAGACAGCTCAATGAAGGGACTTAATACTCCCTACTTCCATTGGTATCACTTAGACACATGCCTCTAATCAAGACTTACCAGGTTATGATACTTAATTGTATCATTGTACCACTTTGGTAACAGCATCCAACATTGAAATGGTATTACCCATGGCTAACAGGGAAGCTCAGTGCGTAGCGCAATGCTGTGCATTCCAAAGCATGGAAGAATACCTTAAAAATGAGGTTTTGGAATGTTTCTCTGTGCATTTAGTGCTAACTACCACCCTGATGCTGTTTTTGCAAGCAGAGCAAAAAATGTGATCCATTTATCAAAAATGTGCCTACCCGAAATGTGCACTGAAGCCTTAAGGATTTAAAGCACTTAGGTACAAAAGATTTTATGAGTAAGGGAGCAAATTGCAAATCATACCCTAAACGTATTTCAGTCTCATATCGTCAAGTATAATGCACAATGCTACTTAAAAACAGCATAAAACTGTACCTAGTTATTGATATATAAAACAGAATGGAATCATAAGCCTAAGTTAAATCATCCCATGATGTGCATTCTCCTCTTCCTATTTACCACCTAACAATTACTCATGTGTTGGCCTTGGAGGATGCTTTCCCTACCTGTCTTATGATTGTGACCATTGTAAAAGCACAATACAAAGAGAAAAGATCTTGCTGATAACGTACGATCAAGGCAGTTCTCTGCCTTTGCAATCATTCTTAAAGAAAGCCTGATCAATCACGTTCAAGTTCTGACTTAAAAAACCAAAGTCCACCAGAAAAAAACCAGTTGGTTCTGCTGTTCGTAACTGAAAAAATAACTCTCTACTCTTCAAACTCTCATATCTAATGTAGTAAGTTCTGACAACTGAAAAAAAAAAATTAGCGTGAAAATCATGTAGAAAAGTATAAAAGTGCACATGTGCTGTATGTGGAAAGAAATTCTGACTTCATAACACTTGTTAATTATAACTACAAATGTAAATGAATCATTATCTTAACTAATACACTCTAATCTAATAAGAATGCCTGTTACCAGTTTTATATAAGTTTGCCATTTATAAATTAAATGCTTGCATAACACTGTACCGTTCAGTTCATTAGTGCGTGGTAAATGAGTAGATGCTGCTTCTTGAATGCACACCATCCTGCTAAATACTTTAGTGCCTTCACGTAGGTTGGAAGGAATGTCTCTAATTGTTCATTAACAACTCTAAGAATGTTAGTAAAAATATAGGGGTTTAGACATTGTGTACTATGAGATGTTTATTCCTTTTAAAGCCTCATGGTGGTACATTGCTTCATATATAAAACTCAGAGGCTTCAATGAAAGTATTCTACTTGAGTGTCATTTGCTTCTGAAGAGGTGAATTGTTCTTTACATTTTGGTCAAAAGTTAAGATACATGTGTTTGCTAATAACATTAAATGTGTTTATGTGTATGTGGAATAAGCTGCTCAATTTCCTTGCTTTCAGCATGCAGTGAAAGATACAACACTCCTCTTAAAGCACTGGTAACCTAGTGAAGTTGAATAAATGATGGGAGTACCAAAAAAGCTGATATTCCAAAGAGGTAACATTGGCTAAATTTTACAAGATCTGTACATTGAACTGCTCTTTAACAGCCAAAACGTAGCACCTCCTCTTAACTACACCTTCCTGTAACAGGTCCTGCTCCCTGTCTCTGGGTCTCTGTCTGTATTTCATATGAAACACGCACTGGATAAAACACAGAAAGCAACCGATGCTTCCCAAGGGAAGCCCACAGCCTTGAAAGCTGGTGTGGGTAGGTGGAAGTAGTCCCGTCCCATGCAGCAGGTGAGCGGAGGGCTGCTCTAACCGCCTGGTCACAGCGTGAAATACTGTCCCTCGCGACGTTTTAGAAGAACGATTCCTGCGTAACGCTTTGAAATAACGAGGGCAAACACCCATTCTCAACACGCGGCCCTGCAGTCCCAGGAGGAGACAGGACCGAAAGCACGCGCCTCTGCTCAGGCTGCCCGGGAGCTGCCTCCTGCTCAGGGTGCGTGTTGCTTTCCAGGCTGTCTCTTGGAAAGCTCTCCTGCTGGGCTGCAGAAGCAAACCCAGAGAACTGCGAGTTCTGGGCTCTGCTTTGGGAGCCAAGTAATCTGCATCTTTTACTTCCTAGCTGTAGCACTGGGTTCAATAATTTCAATATTGCAATTATCCTCCGGGTACATTCGATTCCTCCAATTTGTAAAAAACAATGCAACTCAAATTCAATTCAACTGAATTACACATAAATACCGCTCCAAAATTGAGCCGTAAAATGTATTTCTTAGAGGAGATGTTTGCCTTCTGTTCAGTTCCATGGGCCAGTGATTTGCCTTTAAATATTACAGAATTTTGACAAGGCCTTTGCAAAAAAACAAAACAATGCAAATTTTTTTTCTGGACTTTTTTGCATTTTCATTAATATTTTTATTTTCTATTTAAGTATCCTTCTATTGCTGAAAACCTCATCACCACACTCACTGGTGTGATGTTCAGAATAAGCAAATAACTAGAAAGGGTCACTGTCGGTATGCTGCCTGAAACAACATTACTTACTAATGTTACAAATTACACCTAAAACTAGTATAACAGACAGAAATTGGGGAAGGAGAGGGAAATCTGTTTTGTTTGTACACCTGCCTGTACTTTGTATATATTTAGTCAGATTTCCTTATAACTTGTGACTTTTCTGAGGAAAAATTTTGAAAAGGCGTGGAAAGTTACTTGAAAAGGGAGCAGGCTGAAGAAGTCCGATACCTGAAACCACCTTAATTAAAAAAAAAAAAAAAAAAAAAAATTTTTTTAAAATTAACTACCCTTCTTAAAGAAACTGTGAAATAAGAATGTTGCCTCAGTTAATCGAACAATGAACAAAATGCAAGTAGACAATACAAAGAATGCTAAAAGCAGATGCTTTCTATTCGATCAATTTTGAGATAGTAGGGTGCTGCTAGTAACCCAAGAGTGGAGTTTTTGAGTAGAACTTATTCTTGATATCCAGTACTGACACTTGAAATACTAAATACCTTAGAAAACAGCATTCCAACATTACAACCATGTTCTGACTACAAATACACGTATAACAAGTTCTAAAACTATGAAAAAATCTTTTTAAAAGAACCAGCAGATGTTGTTGGAAGCACTACCCTTACGGACACTAAAACCCCTATACTTAATGTAGTCTGAAAACCTCCTCTGCTGCCCCGTGGAGAAGGACAGGAAGCCTCAAGCCTCCACCAAAGCCAGCCTGCAACAAGGGCATTTTGCCAATAGGACTTACAGGGCATGTTCTCAGTTTGGGTCTTTTTTTATTTCATTTTACTTACATCTGCAGGATGCAGTTTAAATTAAAAAAAAAAAAAAAAAAAAAAAATCACCCTTCTCAGTTTTCCCACAAGTTTCCTAAAGCTGAAGTTTTACCAACCTGTCCCCCGTACTTTATCAAACACCAGTTTAATCTCGCACTGGTCAGCAAAATACTAACCTAGTTTACTTCCAGCATTAATGCATCAATTTGGTTTTGCATTAATGCATCAATTTGGTTTTGCTTCAATTAGGCGTCTTCCCCTGGTCTATTAGAAACATTTTGTTTTCCTCAGTGCTTCATTCTCTCTCCCCTCATTCTTTGCTTTTATTTTAAAATACCGTTCCATCTGAACTTTGTACAGACAATTTAAAGTCTCCTCCAAACTGCAATCAACTCTTCTTTATTTTTATCCACTGGACTTACCTAAGCTATGAAAATACTTAGCAAAGATAAAAAGCGTGGTTGGTCCAATGCCGAGTTTGATTTAGCAGGAGAGAAAAGGAAAATGTATCAACATCTATTGGCAACTACTTGTTTTATTAGATGTAACCATTCACGTAAATTCAAAATCTGATGGCTAGGTATCAGCCAGAAGCAGGGAAAAGGTCTTTCTTTCCCTGTTTAAATGTCCCTGCCCCAAGGGTCGGGCATACGCTGTTTTTTATAGGTGGCAGCGGCAAACTCTACCCGCACTTCAATCCAAAAAGCTCTGGGACTGCGTCAACGCTGTGTGGAAGCCGTCACATGGCTGCTGGCCTGCCGCCGGCTCGCATTCTGCTGGTTCAGAGTTTGTTCCCTTCTGTTTACAAAAGGCTGTGTGGACATTCCACAGGGGAAAGCAGGGCAGAGGCGGCGGGCGACCGGGGCAGAGGCGGACGGTGCCCCCGCGGCGGCCTTCTCCGGTCCCCTCGGCGCATGACCCACCGAGGACCGATACGAATTACCACAGAACCACCCGCTCGACGCTACTGCCACCCTTTTTGCC
>NW_008794211.1:4260862-4296399 GCF_000699145.1 Aptenodytes forsteri
GCCCCCGGGCAGCTGCGCGGGCGGGGCGTGAGGGCAGCTGCGCGGGCGGTGCGTGAGGGAACGCGAGGGGAGTCGCGCAGAAGTGGGTTGTGAGGCTCGCCCGTAGCCCCTGCGCGGCCGCTCGCCCGGCCCGTACGGCTTCCCTCCGAGCTGCTGGCGCGGCCAGAAACGCCGCGGCAGGCTGGCGGCACCCGTGGAAGTGCTGCCTGCCTCTACGTGGTGTCAACGTGGATCTCCGTATTTGCTGCCAAGCAGGAAAGGCTGGTGTTTGGTGCCATTTTAGGCTTAAGCCTAAACTTAAAAAAAGTTAATGCAGTAAGTTGGTTTAATTCACGTCCAAGCTTAAGGAGTGTATGCTCTTTTCCTCCACCGTCGTTAAACGAGAGAGCGTTTCCACGCTTCACGTTTGGGGGGCGGATGGCAGCAATGATTTATAAAACAGAGATCACATCCTTTTTTAATTAAGTATCCTTGTAGATTTTATCTTCCCTGAATTTGACAGGAGCACGTAAGACATTACATTAGTCTGGCAAATCGTACGTGCCCTTTCTACTAACAGCTTGTAGAAAAACAAACCCTTTCCCGAAGATTAAAAAAAAACAATAAATGTGGGAGAGGGAAGTCCGGTTTTGTAACCTATGGCCAGTTATGGCAATTATATTTTTTGGCTATATGTAATGACTCGGAAATTAGCAACATATCCAACGTGACAGCTTTTCGTGAAACATTTTACTTACACAATAAACTCAGCTGGTGCTGCCATTCCTATTGAATAGCTTCATTTTGCCTTTTAATAAAAGCGCACAGCCAAGTGCTCTAATTATACTGTAATTGCTTCACTTTTTCCAGAGTGAAAGGAGTTAAGTCTAAAGGTGTTACTTTATTGTAAAATAAATAGGTGAGGGTGGATCCTGCCGCAAAGAGTGATGGATTGCAGCATGAAGGACGTATCAAATAGAAGTAGCAAGGCAAGTACACACCAGGCAAGCGGCAAGTAAATGTTCAGGTAGAACACACGAGCTCTGAGCACTGCTGGGAATTTAACTGATAAATCTTTTGTTTGTTGTCTCTGAAACTAGATTTCACTATAAGAAGCCTACTTTTTTTTTTTTTAGTAAAAGCAAATATAAAAACATGCAAGTCAATTGAGAAATAACTGTCTGGAAAAAATCTTAGATAAATCTTCAGCCCCGTAAATAACTCTGCACTTTCCTAGATACTTCCTATTTCCTTAGAACTGAACAATACAACGAGTGGCTCTTAAGATAAAAAGTCCTCACCATTTCAGATTTTTGGTGCTTCCTTTAGAAGCAGTTCCCTAAAATCTCATTTTCCCACTTACGTCGCTCTTCTAGATTTGGAATTTAGGGCTTTGGGCATGTTTACAGTGTCATATTCCATGAATAATCCTAACAGATAATAGTTTGTTGATTTTAACTTTGCTCTTTTTATTATTGTTATTAATAGACAGCTGTTTAAAGCAGCCCTTAAAAGCAGAACTACCAGCATTGTAACTCCTCTGATGAATCACTTGAATGAAGGATACATTTTATTAACCAGACAAGTGTTGTGCAGTTAGCAATACATTCACTCTTTAGAGATAACGAGCACTTCCCGATAACTTTTCTGAGTCTGTTAGCATTATGAAGACTGTCGTTTAGGGTATAATTTGTCGTCTCCCTTTATTGTGAGGCTAACTGCAGGTTTACTTAAAGGGTACCATGTCTTAACACCTGGCCCAGCTGCTAAGCAGTGCTAGGTCTCAGTTGGATTTTACTTGAATGCTCTACTTTTAGTGGGATGAAGGAAAGGCAACCATAAGGCAAGAGCAAGCCAGTGGAATCCAACACTCAATTTCAGAGCCCTTGAGAAAATACTTGCCCGTTCGAACTCCACCTCATTTCTGCTCTATAGTGCTGGCCCGAGGCAGTGTAGCTACTAGGGACCCAAGCCCAGGAGGAGACCTGAAGGGCCTCAGCTAAGCATAAAGAAGCATGAGCATATTGTTGCAATAACAGCATGCGCTGAAAAGGGAGCGAGCCAAGTTGTCTCCAGGCAATGCAGGTAGCAAGCTTAGATTGGCTTCCCAGCCAGACAAGTCCCGCTTTTTTTCACCATTTGAACTTGTGCTACACAAGTCATTTATTCAAACGTTCATTTTTTTCCCCTTCATGCCTTTGGCTCAAAAGCCACTCTGTGACACTGCGGCAATCTCTGGAAAATTCCAGGTCACCAGGGAGGGGAGTCGTGGTGCTCCAGCAACAGAGCTCTTTAGGAAAAAATCACCATTGCTCTTGAGTACAACGGGCCATTTCTCACTTGACCAAATGCAACTAGACTTCAGCCATCACCACCACCAAAAAAACGTGTTCAGAGCCCCTGGAAAGCTGAAAGCACTCTTTGCAGTTGTACGGAGTTTTGTAAGGGTGGACTATGGAGGCTCCTTAGACGTTTACCCTTAGAGGGTAAGGTGCCAGACCCTCCTCTTGGAGAATGCCCTCTCTGTATTAGTTCAAAGGATCTAGTCAGCTAGAGATTCCCCTGGATGGCGGTGAGGAACCACGGTGGCTGGCAGGGAGGCGGCAGAGCTGGCAGTGCTCATCGCTGCTGCAGGCCTTGAGCTGGGAGTCAGAACAGCTCAGTATGCTGAAAGCTGGTACGACGACACGGAGCAGAAGAATGATCCTAAATTTAGAGGCCTTTTTGCTTCCTGTGCCACATACATTTGGAATAAGCAAGGATCCAACCTGAAACCTTCAGCAAGGCTTCTTTCTTGTAGATCCCTGCAATAGTCTACAGCACTCAGTAGGCAGAGATGCGGCATGAGATGTCAAAAGCACTTTCGGCACCGACTAATTTTGGCAGTTTGATTCTGTAAAAAGTATTGCTATGGTACCAGTACATCGTCTATCACTTTTCTCCGCTGCACATCTTGAAACTAGGCCACCTTGCAGCCAGACGCAAAAGTCAGAGAGTCCAGAAAGAGAGCAGATGAGAAACAGCCTTAGTGGTAAGTACACTCCTGTGTGCAGAGCCAGTTCCTTGCAACTTGTATGTGTTTTACCTTAAGACCCCAATAGGAAAACAAGCCCTTGCCCAAAAAGACAAGCCCCCACTGGTAACCAGGCTTCCTTCTGCCTGCTCTCGGGATGACTTGTAGCGATTCCCGCGTTGCCGGCCACACCGTGTGTGCAGCAGGCAGAGGTGGGTGCCCCCTCTTGCAAGGCAGCCCAGAGCCCAGCAGCTGTCTTCTGGAATACGGGCACAATTTCTTTACCTGAGGGCGGTTTGAAAGCTACCGCTGGAAGGGTGCTTTGCCCTGGCGATTGCCAAGTGGATGGAGGCTAGTATTTACTGTGGGCTCCTACGGGCTCGCTGGGGTTCAAATGGGCTGGATTGCCCTCTAGAGGGACGTCAGGTAGGCTGGCCCCCTGCCCCCGCGGCGGGTGTCCAGCTGAACTTCTTATGCTAGCTGTGTGTGCGATGTCAGGAGTCAGGCACTGACTCACCGAAATTGGGCAGGTACTTAAATTAGGCAGCTTGGAATTCATCTTAAATTATTTAGGTGTGTATTTGATATAAATAAACTTCAAGGAGGCTGAATAGGTTTGCCAAAAAAAGAAAGCACACAGGTTTTGAAATCTTCCGCCTTGGATTAAAACTAAAAACCAAAGTGATTTTTAGGACTTTCAGAGAATCTGAAAGGCACCATTAAAATAATCAGTCCAAATAACTCATCTGATCTGCAGTAAAACATGGTCTGCAATTCAAAGTTTATAAAAACTGAAATATTTAATGGCAAATAAGGCAACATGATAACCAACTTCACATACCTTAATGCTTTTCACTGCCAGTCAGACTGAAAGGACATGTATGGACACATCGCACAGTAATATTTAGAACCTCTGTTGGCCCACAGGCAACAATACTGAACAAGTAACATGCTGCGGGCACTATCCATACACTGCTATAACCCAGGCAGAAAAGAACAGTGGCAGACACCTGAACTTCATTTATAATTTTAAACTTCCTATGGCTGCAAGCAGTGTTGGAGGGTTCTGCCAGCAACTTATTACACTGGTTGGGAAATACTGGTTTAGGGTGCCAGTTAATATAATTGCAGGGTTTTTTTCTCAGAAACAAAATTGTTACACGATACTCTGTTTAATTTTATAACAACACTGCATCTTGTTCTTAGGTACAACGATAGCTGCTCTTGGAAACTTCTCAAAATTGCTATTTAGCTAGACTTCACGAAGATGGGCAAGAAGTAATTGTAACTATATTGCTTGCTGAATCAAGGATATCAAAATAGAGAATCCACATGGCATCTCTGGATTTGAAAAAACAAGCCGGTTCATCTCTAACTGCATGTGGGTTGGAAATCCTCGAGTTTAGCTCACAGAAAAAAAAGTTTTGATTAAATGAACATTCATTATAAAAAACCACCTTTTCTAGCCTGAAGTAGCACCAGAGTGTACTGGCAAGACAGCAGATATGTAACAGTTCAGCACCAGAGGAAGGAGAATTTGATATAAAAGCTTAAAATATAAATCAGATCAAAGCTGCAGTGGAAGATGGAGTAGCACGGAAATGTAAAGGAGCTTCAAGAATAGAGTAACTAACCCAGTGAGCAACCTGAAATCTCCTTCTGTGCTGCAGCAGTTTACTTATACATCAGTCGCATCCGTAACTGTTTAAAAACTGACAAATCTGAGCAATTTCACTCTTGGAAACATAAGCCTCTCTTAATCTCTTGGCAACGAAATTGCAGTTCTCTTTACTCTCTGTTAGTTCAGCCAAGAACTGCAGCATTGTGTGCTATCTCGCAGCTTTGCATTTAAAAAGAAGTAATGCTCACTTAATGCACAGTCATTGTATTATCTACACCATAACTAACTCTGAATGATCAAACATTTATCCCATAAAGGTCTGCTTGTCAAAATTCTGTGTTACGTCCAAAAGAGGTAAATATAGCCTGAAAAGTCCTTTCTCTCAAAGACGTCCACATCTCCCAATCAAGTGCAAACAGCACACTCTGTGCGCTTAACACTCAGTTCCATATCCTGCCCATTGGTCCTGTTGTGTAGTCTCATACCTCATTAAAATATGTGAGTTCAAATATTTGCAACAATATTAAAAAAAAAAAAAGATTTTGGTTAGCAATGTAGAAAACTAGGGTTCTTTGAGAACTCAGCTGGCTGATTTGGTATATTTTTTTTTTCTGTGTAAACACTTCCCTTTTTTTAAATGGAAGTAGCAGTATTCAGATTGTAGACATCCTTATGGAAGGAATACTCTTTGTTTCAGAACCTGAAACCAAAACAGCCTTTCTAGGTTTTTTGAGTCCCAGCTGCTTCTATCACGGCCATCACGTTACACAATCCCTTCCACAAACAAGTCGCTGTCTTGGAAGCGGCTAGTGATTTTCCCTTTTCAGTCTTTACCCTCACTACTGTTGGGAAGCTACTCCCGAACCTTGCTCTTTGGGTGGATGGGAATCTTCCCTTCTGAATTTGCATTAGCATGGATCTCTGATTCATGGCCACGGGATTCTTCAACCCATCTAGTATAACCCAGTCATACACTACGGTAATGACTTTGAGAACAATCTTGTATTTAAAAAGTGAATGCATTTTATCTAACAGAAAAGAAATTTGCCTTTGAAATTGGAAAATTTAATCTGGACTGATTTTTTAATAAAAAACATAGGTGTGTAGACCAGGGTTTACAAGGAGGACAGAAGAAACCCACCTGTGCTTAGTGGTTATTGCTACAATAGAATGTGGTTGCGAGACCAGGGTTACAAGGAGGACAGAAGAAACCCACCTGTGCTTAGTGGTTATTGCTACAATAGAATGTGGTTGCAAGCAATTACTTTTCATAAAAGTTGATATAAGAAATACTTATGTGACCATTTTTAGCAGCAGCAGTCGTCTTTAAGAAATACTAGATGTTTAAACCCTGTTTATTTTCCTGCAGAGATATCTTATCTTAGCATATGTACATCTAAAAGCCATCTATAGCTTGTGGTATATACAGCATCTGAGCAGAGACAGGGATATTCATAGTTTTTGTACACTGATATAAAATGTTAACATATTAACCTCCATAAGTTGACAAAAGCAACAAAATTGTTTGATTAATAATAAGTCTTACTAATACAGACATTTTTTTCTGTAATGTTCTCCCGCTAAACCCATTTTTTTTACGTTGGTGCTGAAAATAATGATGCAAGCAACTAAGTGTAATTGTAGAAAATTATTGCTGGTGATTTGCATATGAAATACACACCTTTTACTGCCTCTAGTTAGCATTGTTCAACTAGCTTATAAATAGTACAGCTGAAATGCTGCAAACAGAAAACAGTTTTCGATGGGCACATGCTATGAATGAAGAAATGTTCAGACACAATGTGCAAGTTGGAGAGCTTTCATCAAAGCTAGCCAAGAGGGAAAAATGCTTCATTTCCTAATCACGCTGTTTCGGAGAAGCCGGTCACATATAGAAAGCATCACGCTCATCTGCAGAGAGTAAAGCTTTTTAAAATGAGTGTTTATGTTTTTCTGGAGGGAAAAAAAGAGTAATCTAATCTATCAGTACTTGTTTTAGATTTTTCTAATTACTTCTACATAACATTTCATTTTTATTTGACATTTAATAACTGCTAAAATCCGAACCTTGCAGTTGATGCAAGTCATTTGCTGTAAACGCCGAAGGCATAAAAAAAGTCTAGTTTTAAGATACTGTTTTTGGTGCAAGTAAAACACTCACTTTTGTGTACAATTTTAAAACTGAAAATGTTGACCATTGTTCTAATAACAAAGCAGAGCATTTTTAGACTTTGGTATTTGGGGGAAGGGGTGAAGGGAGGAAGACAAAGTGGAATAGGGTAAAGAAGAAAATTTTAAAGCAAGATTTTTTTATAACATTGCTGCAAAATTGCAATTCTCCTATACAATCATATCAAATTATACCTCAAATGGAATTTTACAAATAAGTTTCTTGAAAAACAGATAAATCTGAGAACTATTGTTATAGTTATCAGTGGGACACCTGTCTGTCACTATTAGCCAAGAGCAACATCCTCGTGTGATACGATCCCTCTTTTCTACTGCAGATTCACTTGCAAGTTCATCAGGTGAAGTCGGTACAATACTGCTTTCCAGTTTAGTAAGTAAGTTGCCTTATTGCCGTTTCTATTTTGGAGAAAAAGGCTCCCTGTCCTCAAGAGACGTACCCTGACAAAAGCATTTTGGAAATAGGAAGGAATTGAAGTAAACGTCAAGCATTGCAGAGACCGAATCTCCTACACAGGGGGGAGCCAGAGCATTCCTCCGGCTGATGTCGGTGGCTGTGAATTTGGCAGCAACGCCGGGAACTGCGGGCAGACTCAAGCGCAAGTACAAATGCCTGAAGATGTGGGCAAAGGTGATTGCATGATGCTTTGGTGTATCGATTGCCAGTTTGTCTTGTCACTCTCTTCTCCCCTTCACAACTTACGGCAAGCGTTGTGCTTTATCTTTTTGGTGGTTTTAAAGGCATTCGCCAACTTGCTATCAGAATTTTAGCTTAATGGCTACTTTCTCTTAGCTTTAGAAAAACAGGCTTACCCGAAGAGACAAACACGTGAATGCTAATTATGTAAATAATTAATGCATTTTAGGGATTGGTTTCTGAAAGGAAAAAAAAAAAAAAGATAATTTAATGCAAAGACCGTCAGATGACTTCCAGAACTGGAAATACTCTTTCCTTTGAACTGCTTTGAGAGACTGAAAAGCTTTAGCTCTTTATTTTTCATAAGACGCTGTGCAGGTAGAAGTATTTTGAAGACTACAAAGGATAGAAAAAAAGTTTGATGCCTCACTTTTCTGTGAGATTGAAGTCGTTGATGAGAGTAGTGACAGCTAGTGATTCTGACCCAGAAGCCACTTCCTTGATAAATTTGCAGCAGGACACGGTTGCTTGAGTTAGCCTTTTGCATCTATGAAAATTCAAACACTGTCTGCTCAGAAGAAAAAGCAATGGGGAGATCTCACCAGCAGGTTTACCCCTGAGGAGGCTGGTCTGGCATCTTTAACACCGCTTGGGGCAAGAAGCATTACCCAGCCACTCTGGAGAACGCTTCCTTAATGCTTCCATTGAACTAAAAAGAGCTTTTCAATCTTTTAGCAACTTCTATCAAGTTGGACAGTAAGTCGAATATGGGCCACGCGTGCACTCTACTGCAAATATGGCAAGACACATGCTGGGTTACATTAGGAGAAGCACAGCCAGCTGATCAGGTGTGCCAGGCCATCAAATCCATGCAGTCTAATAAACCTGGTTGTCCCTTTCCTCCGCCTCACCGGAGGCAGGGTCCCTCTATTCCTGGTTGGAGTATTCATCAGGTATGATTCTTGCAGCTGCTAACCAGAAGTCCCTTATTCGGGCCAGAAGGAGAATCGGCCGTTCTACTCTGTCTGGGGAATTGCTCAACAGCAACTGGAGCAGTAGTTTTCCTGTATGGACCCTTTTTGGCCGCTGTTTTTCCTCGCAATTCACATACCCCAGCTTCTAGGTTTGAGGTGGGTTCACCATCCCACTTCCTCAGGTCCTCCTCGTGGTCGAGCAGACAGAACCACAGGGTGGCATGCAAATGTGCCCATGGTACCCTTCCCCCGAGCAGAGAACAGCTCACTTGAGAGCTGAGATGATGGCTGGTATGGGCGAGGAGGAAAACATACTGTCTTTGAATAGCTGGAACTGTTGGGATGGTCTCTCCCCAGCCGAGACACAGGCCTGTAGGGTCGGGGTGGAAGAGAGATTCAGTTGGGGCCTCAATGTCTGGCCAACTCATTAGCACCAGGGTGCTGGCGTACGACGACGGTGCGCTCCATACAAACTTCTGCCGCATGGACCGCGCATGCTGGACTTCACCTAGGTCTTTAGATGCCTGGTTGCTGTCCAGGTTGCTGTAGACCACCTCTACCGCTGCGAATTCCCTCAGATATTGGATACCACTGTCAGTGGTTGTCCACTTGCCTCAATAGTTTACAAGATCTTCCTTGAGGGAATACCTTTCCTTTGTGCTTACCAGGAACCACCTCCAGAGGCGGTTGCCCCTTGTTGCCCCTTTTCCAATCCCTTTGTTGATGCCCCAGTCCCTCGTGAAGGATCCTAGCTGCTGGGCTTCCTTGCCCTCTAATTCCTGACCGTTGGCCCCAGTATCCCAGCATCAGAGCAACCAGCTGATAATTAGCTCATCAGGTTGACAGCTATAATCTTTGTGCATATCTGGCATATCTGGGTGGTTTCTGACTCGTTTATGATTTGTCTCTTTCCCCTCCTGTTCTCGTGACTGCTCTGCTGCGCAACCGGCTGCCTCTCTGATTCCTCCTCCTGCTCCCTCTTAGGAGAAGCTTCTTCCTCCCGGACTGAATGAGTTGACTTCCGCTTCCACTGTTTCTTCTTGACTACAGGGGCAACTGATACAGTTGAGAGTTGCGTCTCTGGCTTAGCCACGGTACCCATTTGTATGTCTTCAGATCCAGAGACCCCCCTCTCCCCCTCGAGGGTGCCAAACAGTGCTCGGTAGGTGTAGGCCAGGCCCAGCATGGTGCGAGAAGTTGTGTCCCGTTAGCATAGCCAGGGCATCCTTTTCTCAACTGTTCTGTCACTTTATCAGGATCCCACACTTGTTTGGGGGTCAAGTCCCACACCATCGGAGGTGAAAACTGTTCTAGATACCTGCCCATATTCTTCCACGCACCTTGCCACCCACAACCACACTGCCTCAGGGCACATCCCTGTGCGATACTCCTAAATAGTTGGTTAACCTTAGGAAAAGCTGGAAGCAGATTCTTGAGACACACCAGTGTGGCATTCTCATTACCTAAGGATGTTCAAAATACTGAAGAGTCATTGTAACAAGGTGGAAAGCACCTACCCTGCAGGAGATGAAGGGGAAGGTGCCATTCTTTGTTTCCTCCACAAATTGACTCTCAGAGGAAAAGAGGGAAAAGGTGTAATTGTTAATTGTCTCCACGAGATGGTTCCCGAAGTACTGGGACGACAGCAATGCAGGGCCCAAATACCAGATTAGGCTCAGGGCCAGTGCTTTCATCATAGTTCTCCCAGGCAAAACACAACTGAGTGCTACACGGCACAGCAAACTGCAAAAGCCAAACCCAGCCTTTAACAAGCTCTCAAATTTGATGTACAGCAAGAGAGGGAGCATGACACGGAAGGGATAAGGGAACAAATAAACCTGCATCAAGAACAAGTAAGTCAACATTGTGACCAGCAACAGCTAAACAGGTACAGTAAGTTCCCTCTAGCACACTCCAGTCAAATCTCTCATTATCTTGAACCCCACATGTCCCACACTGGGTGCCAAAAAGGACTGTGGTGGACATACCCTGGATGGCAGCTAAGCACCTCACAGCTGCTCACTCACTGCCCCCCCGCAGTGGGATGGGGGAGAGAATCAGAAGGGCAACAGAGAGAAAATTTGTGAATTGAGTTAAAGACAGTTTAACAGGTAAAAGGGAAAAAAAATGAAAACAAAACAAAACAAAGAAAAACAAGTGATGCAAAAGCAATCACCACCAGCTGACTGATGCCCAGACAGTTCCTGAGCAACGGACCTCCCGGATCACCCCCACACCCCATCCCCAGTTTTTATTGCCGAGTGTGACGTTATATCGTGTGGAATACCTCTGTGGCCAGTGCAGGTCAGCTGTCCCAGTCGTGCCCCCTCTCAGCACCTTGCCCAAACCACTTGCTGGGCGTTAGAGCGAGGAGCGGAGAAAGCCTTGGTGCTATGCAAGCACCGTTGAGCAATAGCTAAAACTTCAGTGTGTTAGCAACTGTTTCGGTCACAAATCCAGAACACAGCACCATATGGGATGCTATGAAGAACATTAACTCCATCACAGCAAGACCCAGTACATCAGGGCAAATTTTTGTTCTCCTCCTTACCATACCCAGTGAGGCTGCTCCTGAACTGGCCCGTCTTGGGCTCGCAGCCCAGCAGGGATGATATGAAAGTCATGCCGGTCACTGGAGGGCAACCCCGTTAGTCAGGGCCTAGCACACATGGCCACCAGGAGAGGCTGACAGAGCTGGGGCTGCTCCAGCCAGTAAGAGGAGGCTAACGGGCAATTGAACTGTAGCACACAGCTGCAGGATAGGGAATTAGCGAGGCAGCGGAGCCAAACAATTCTTGGCAGTGGCAGGTGATAAATAATGGGCAATGTCCACCAGCTGTAGGAAGGGATGTTCATGCTGGACATCAGGAAAACTCCCTCACAAGGAAGGTGGAGCAGCACTGGGACAGGTTGCATGGGGAACCTGTGGAAGCTCCATCCCCAGTGGTTTCCAAGACCAGACTTCATGTCGGCAACAGTCCACTTCAAATGGGAGATTTGACTAGATGACTTTCAGGAGTCCCTTCCAGCCAACATTTCTATTCTTCTAAGTGCCTCATTTTCCAAACAACCTTCCTAGACAGCGTTATCACAATCGTGGAGCTGGAAATACTCGGCTGGCAGTTAAATGACTTTCCATCCATCGCAGACCTATGAAACAGCCATTCTAGCCACTGCAGATGTGCTCTTTGTAGGAGATGAATTTAGTTTGGTTTAAAAAGCAATTGGGACGTTGTCCTGTGTTTTGTGCACCCATGCAATGGTCCAGCAACACAATAACTGGGATAAGTTCAGAGGAGCAGCTGATTGGTATGTCTGGTTGAGTAGCTGGATGACTGAAGTAAATGGTGTGAATGCCTTCCTCAGTCACCCCCCAGACCACAGGCCTCCCTCCCCCTGACCTCCTTATGGAGGTGGGTGGCGAAAAGGAATCAAGGAGATAAAAATAAAACCAGGACAGCCTTAAAGTTCCACCATTGCTCAGAAACTGTATAAGGTGTGGGGAGTATATTAATACACAGCAGTGATTAATTCACCAGGAGTTTGACAGAGGGGTATAATACTTTGCTTGTAGTTTACCTGGAGGAAACAAGAGAACAAAAATTTCTCGATAATTACAGGCAAGTATCTTAAATATAAGATTACTTGATAATATTGGTAAGTGACAATTTTTTTTTTTTTAAATTAAGGTTAAAGAATGGTTCAAGAGCAATCAGAACTTTCTAGTGATAAAATACAAAAAAGGTCATTAATTTTTGCTGATTTACCTTTATCAATAAAAAGTACAAATAAAAAATTGTACTTTCATTAAAAAGTAAACCAGGCTTACACAGTTTTGCAATATGTTTGATATTGCTTTCACACAACTGAGGTGACTGAGGTGAGATGGCTCAGAATATCTCCGGCAGACCCAAGCTTCTTGCAGCCCTAAATCATTATGATCCCCTTAAGCGTAGATGTAAGACAAAGAGAAGACAATGTATGGCTCCTAACCAGAGCCAAAAAAAAGCTGAAATAGGACTCTCGTTGAATTTAGGTATTTCTTTCAAGCACATGTTTTACGTTAGCAGAACTTCAGGGAACTTCACAGGTGAAAATGTGCGGTGGTTAGCTAAGGCAGATGCCTGTGACTGCCACTGCCTGGGCCACACTTCTCAGTGCTCCTCTTCGGCCTCCAGCCCTCCTGCTGCAGCAACAGCGCTAACTGAGGCAGAAGTGCCAGAGTCTTGGGAAGAGAGGAAATGCCAGGGCAGGCATGAGAAAGAAAGTGCAAGCAAGAAGCGGTCTGGTGTTGAAGCCATCCTCCAGAACAAAGCGAGTCCCGAGTTCTGGATGGTGCTCAAGGGTGCTTATTATACATATAATATTATGGTATAATATAGGCATATATTACACAGAATATTATGTACATTATGCAGGATGTATTTTCGGTATATTTTTAGAGGACAGAGTTTTTATTTATATTTTGCATTCCGTGGAATGCAACACGCTGGTCTATGACAAACAAGCTGTGTGACAGGGGGAAGGAGTGCAGGGGGGGAAGGAGGGAGGAGAGAATTTAACAGAAATAACTCCACTTAGTGTTTGAGTGAGCGATGTAATGAAATCTGTTTGCTGTGCTAGCTGTCTCCAGATTGGGCTGTAATTACACCACAGAAGGAAGAACGGTAGCTGAGTCTCAACCTAGATCATTTATGTAAACTCAGCCTTCTTGTCAACGGCATTCTCAGATTGCATGCATGCAAACCACAAAAATCATCTCCTATGAACAAAACAGAGACGGTCTCAAATTACAGGCTTCTGATACACCTTATATGCTGTCTGTAACCGGACTTTAAAATTCAACACAGTGAGGTTCAAAACTTCTCCTGTATTTTCTGCATTTTATTCAGCCGGTGAAAGACTGAAGAGCACTCCTTCTTCCTTTCTGCCAAAGGCTGATGTCTAGCCTTACAAATCAACATTTATTTGGCTTAAATGAACGCAAGTGTCACAAACCTAGGAAATTCTTTTGTGTAAGACTGTGTTGAAACAAACGGCTTCATCTGAGGGAGGGATATTCCCTCCCCCAGGAGAGTTGGAAAAACCTCATTCTTTGACCCAGAGCAACATATTTTACACGCTCAGTATAAAACCCAGGCAGTCACTTCCCTTAACAGAGCCAAATTAATATTTGATTAAATATTTTAAAGCTCCTACTTACCATGCTTGACACATTTTCTCAGCAAGTTTCTCAAATATGGAAAGCATTAGGCACAGGGTAATTTTACATTTGAATACATAAAAACAGTGTGAGGAGACATGACTGCATGCAGACAGAGAGAGGATTTTCCCCCATTAATCCCCCGAACTGCCCTTCCCCTTCGTAAGCGGGCACGTTAATTCCTGGCTTTGGCAGCTCGCTCTCTCTGGGCAGGTTTGAGCAGGCTTCTTTTGACACCTGGATCTTCACACCCCTCCATCCCTCCCTCCATCCCTCCCTCAGGCAGGAAAACCACTGGCCTCCACCCTGGCGCCGTCCCCGCCGGTGCCCAATCAATACCAACTTATTTCCTGTCCATTTGCTGAGGTCACGGAAACAGGACTCATTAATTATTTCTACCGGTGCAGCCTCAAGTGCACTTCTGGCACGACAAGAGAAAGCCGGCTGTGACCTTTTTTTCTTCCCCCTCCCGAATTTTGCTGGTGGTGGCGGCGGCAGCTGGCGCGCGTTCCTCCGTCGGGACAGGACGGGGGGATGAGCTGCCCAGCGGTGCGGGGCGTCATCGGCGTCCCCGCTGGGTTGCTCCCGCCCGCGGAGAGGCAGGAAAACCACTGGCCTCCACCCTGGCGCCGTCCCCGCCGGTGCCCAATCAATACCGACTTATTTCCTGTCCATTTGCTGAGGTCACGGAAACAGGACTCATTAATTATTTCTACCGGTGCAGCCTCAAGTGCACTTCTGGCACGACAAGAGAAAGCCGGCTGTGACCTTTTTTTCTTCCCCCTCCCGAATTTTGCTGGTGGTGGCGGCGGCAGCTGGCGCGCGTTCCTCCGTCGGGACAGGACGGGGGGATGAGCTGCCCAGCGGTGCGGGGCGTCATCGGCGTCCCCGCTGGGTTGCTCCCGCCCGCGGAGGGAGACCAGCTCCTCCCGGGGCGGCAGGTCAGGGAAACCTGGTCATGGCGTAGACGATGTTGGCCAAGGCGGCCCTGGCCTCGGAGGGAGGGAAGCGCTCCAGGGCCGCCAGCGCTCTGTTTCCGTGGCAGCGGCAGAGCTCAATGGCAGAAGTCACACCTTTGCCGGCCTTGATCGCTTCCTGCAGCTGTCGGAAAACACAGGCACAACGGGTGGGTTTCAGCGGTGCTGGCGTGCACAATTATCTCGGAGAGCACAGGGCTCCCACTGCCCCTTCCCAAGGCAAAGGCAAGAACCGAAGCCATCAGACAAAGCTCTTAAATACTCTCAGCTGCTCCGTTCTGGCTCCCCACTACAGCAAAACTGCAGGAAATTTAAACTACATCACCCACTACTTCATCACCTGAAAGATGCTGGCTCTCCAAAGGGCACACTTATTTAGAACTTCTTTTGTGTGTGTGTGTGTAATTATCTGGGCACTGCATACCTAAGCCACTGCATTACACACACACACACAAAAGAAGTTTTAAATATCTGGGCACTGCATACCTAAGCCACTGCCTGAGAGCTTTTGTGCAGAACTGGTAGACCAGCCGCTCACTCGTGCTCTCATTTTCTGCAGTCAAAAACTGGATTTTATGAACACCCATTCCATCCCCTGCCTTTGGAAACGGGCACAGGATGACACATGTTGAACTCTTGTCTTTTGTAATACAGGTTTCTATTTATACACCCTATGATTACATTTGTTACAGTGGACAAAAGCAAATTTTGTCAGTAAAATGGGATGCGTTAAACTTTATCGTACTGAGCTATATCCGTGCAAACTCAATCTCAGTAAGGCTAGGGAATTTGACAATGGTTCAGAGATACATCATATGAGAAAGAAAGTATTTTCATGGCATAACAGACATTTGATGGCAAGCTGCTGGCAAGATTTGGCACCTAAAAAACTTGGGTAAATGACAGGTTAAATTGCTATGAAAGAATACGAACAAATATGTCAAACAAAACTTGTTGTTTTTTCCAGTACCTCAATTTAGTTGAAGCTCTAAACAGTAATTTCATTTATTAAGGGCTTTTTTTTTTAATTATTATTTTTTCCTGAACAGCATCATGAGACTGTCATGAAACACTGTTACATTTTTCCACCCTAAAATACAGTTGTCCCCAGACCAACTCCAGCCTGATGCCTCATGCCAGAGCCTGGCAACCAAGGCCAGGTGGGTCTCCAGGATTTGATTATTCCAAAAGCACAACAGCATTTCATGATCTTTTAATGTGTCCCACCTGGCTTTCACAGGTGGGTTACATCACTGTATCAGCTTTTAAAAAAAAGGGCTTTTCTTGAACACAGATACTTAAGAGTAACTATTTGTACAGGGGTTTATAAATTATGTTTTCCTCCAATACACAGCCCAATCCTCCAATTCATTTACAAATACATCAGTATAACCGTATCCACCTAGTTTAAATCACGTAAAAAAACTCTAAGCTACGACCAAATTGTAAGAGTCACCCATTTTATGTAGATACTTGCATTCATACAGAATGAATGACATTTCTTATCTGAATACAAACTAAAGTGAATTCATTATCTGTATTTAAAGATGAAATCGGCTGAAAGCATATTACAGCACTTGAGCGTTCAAGTCCCAGTTCATAAAAATTTTATTCTCCACTTCAGTTGGAATCTTCCTGCACTGTGCGCTGGAAAGGAACTTGCCCTGAGGCACAAATGCATTGCATAGCTAATTCAACACGTCTTCTAACGAATGGGAATCACCCATATAAGCACAGCTCTACAGCAAAGGTGGGGATAGGTGAGATGAGGTACGCCAGCAGCATGAAAAGGTGTTTCTTCCCCCTTCCTTGAGGCACAACTTTGTGAGACGGTAGAACTCACACATCTTGAAGCAAACTCTGCTGATTTGCTAAAGCTCATTAAAAAGGTTTAGCATACCTTCTAGTACTCATGTAAGTATATATTGAGATGTAAACAGGAAGGAAAATAGCTCCTAAAAAGTCTTCAAACTGGTCAAAGATCAGAGGAGCTTAGCTTAAGCATATATGATTGCATATATGTACTATGATTTACTCGTAACACCAAAATCTGGAAAGGGGGAGAATTCTAACGCAAGGACACAATCCACTTACGCGCTTGTCTTGTGTAAGCCCTTAGACACACGTAGTGCTTTGAAGCCGAAACAATTGCAAAGCTCGTGTCAAACTACACGCAGAGGAATCACTATACAAAAATCAGTCTAATCTGCTATTGAATGCTTCCAGCAAAGTTCAAGGAACCTCAAAATGAAAAATACCTGCTCATATGGCAAGCTCCTTCCTCAGCTTTTCAGTTAGAGATCATCCTACGTAATGAACAATTTATAGCCCTTAAAAACTTACCTGTTTTATATTCCATTTGCAGAATCAGCTGGTTAACTCAAATAAGCACACATTGAGGCAAACCAGTCTGGATTAACCAGACTGCATGCTACCTCTATCTCAGCTGGGGTTGTAAAAGGAAAAAAAAACAACCAACCAACAAAAAAGGAGAAAAAAAAAGAGTACAAATTGGGCTTCTTGTAGCAGGACAGTTATTAAAGAAATAGAGAACATAACTCCATAGGAAACCAGGCTTCAGTAGCCCTGTTGTATGCAAAAAAAGCCCTAATTTAAGACTTTAGCTGTACTGTTAGTTGTATTACAGTTACACTTTCACACTCTAAATTTTTGAGCTTCAATGACTTTATGTAATGCACTTCACAAACTAAGTACATAGAAAAAAAATCAATGTATCCAGTTTAGATGTATTATTTTTTAATTTCATTTGGATAGGAGCAGCTAATTTTTGAGGCAAATAAACAGAAAAGCAAAATGAACTGCTTTTATTTGTTACTTTATAAACTTTAATTAAGCTCCCTCATTAATTTCTTCTAAATAAAGGAATCTGCTCTTTTAGTCTGTACTTATGTGGCATCATTTTGTGCATCAAACATATTTCCACTTGTAGGAACAATTTCATCCATCATTAAAACACAACCTTCTTCAGGGTGGCATACAATAATTAAAACCGAATACAAGTCAAAATACAGATTGCTTCGACACTTTTCTCCAGTTGAACTGCTAGATGCGCTGGAATACTGCATTTTAACTTTTAAGCTTTTGACCAGACCATTGGCACTAAAGCCCTACTTCATTCTAAAGGTGCCAAGAACCTGAAAAAAATCACTGACTGGGTTTTGGTTATTTAAATTCAGCTTAAAGAATAGTCTTGCAATAGCGCAGCCAAGTTAAGACTCAGATGAGAAGTGATGCCCCCCCCCCCAACATACCAGCACTGTCTTCCTTCAGCACCTTCTGTTTTCCTCAATATATTCAGATATTGACCAAGCTTGACGGTTTTGCCTGGTACACATGAAGCTCAGAACCCCAAAGTTTTATGTCTGAAGGTTGTTCTATGAATCCAAGAAAAAGCAACATCAACATCATTATCTTCACAGTCTGGGAAAAAAGATGCCTGGCTGAGCACTGAGAACAGAGCACATAAGAGTCTTGCTCCATTCAGCCTGCTCTACCTGCGCTAAGCCCAGCCTCATCCACTTGACCTGCAATGAATTTATTTTCGTTTCTTCTCATTCCCTAGTCTTTGGCTGGAAGGAAGGATGGCTCTGATCAAGAGTCACAGAAAGAGCGAAAGAAAATAGATATGGAAAGGAGGGAAGTGCTGAGGGTTTCTCACTCTGAATGCTCTGAATACACACAGGAGGACAAACTGCTGAGTGACAGACTGGGCTCTATTTCTCCAGCTTCCTCCTTCCCTTCTCGTCATTTCCTTCTCTTCTGCCATCTTATACCAGCAAACCAAGAGGAGGAGAAAGGGATGCTTTCTGAGCCCTTCCAACTTTAAGGCTGCTTTCCACTATCTCCCTCTGCACCCACACACTCTGGGCATATCCTGCAAATAAATGGTAACAAGCCATTGATTGTTCCTTGAAGATTGCCCCTTGGAAAAGAGATTGCCCACTGGAAAGGAGAGTTTTATATCAGCACCTTGGTTTCAAGCTTCCATTTCCTATCCTTCAGGAGGCAACCACAAGCACCAAATAGTTGGAGTTGGGGCATTTTCCACTCAAGCCTCTGAGGTTTCCTGGGCCAAGGACAGAACCAAAACCCAGAACAGCAGCCACTTTCTATGAAAAGGGGGATCTGGGTTCAAGACCTTGGTCTCAGGACTGCTTCCATCTCTCATATTAAAAGCTACTGGACAAAATAGAGGTAGCTTTGGAGCAATGGCCATGTAACCATCTATAGTCCATTCGTGGTTCTGGCCCTACATGTGGGAACAGAAGGATGCTTACGGATGAGAACTTTACTTCTCTGTTCACTCACTGACTTACCCTTCTAAGTCCACCATAAAACCAAAAGAGTATGCTTGTGTGTCCCATCTCTCTGCTTATGAGCTAGTAAGACATTAAAACTAAGAAATTATTTCCTCTACTTATGCAGTAGAGCATAAGTGAATAATAAAAAGAAAACCTGTGTTGTCTAGGTCATACCCTATATAGAATTGTAATGAATTTGCATTCCTGATCCTACTTTATAGCATTAATGTTTGGGGCTTTTTTATTAAGTATTTAGGCACATTCATAACGGATATTCTACATTTGCATTAACAACCTTGATAGGGTCTACACAGCTTTTAGGTTCTACTGATTTGTTACAAATATACAAAGAGTAATGAAATGGTGATGGTGAATCTCAAAACCAACTGCTAGTTTCACATATGGTACTAAGTGGTCATCCAACAGAAGTTGTCTCTAACCAGATTTGACAACATTCAACTAGATTCAAATCAATGACCAACAGGCCAAGAGGTCCACATTCTGTTTTTCTGATGTTTCAACTATACTCTTTTTCCTTCATAGCTAGTTATCTACATGCATATTTTTTTCTTGAAGCAGTGTGTCCTTGCAGCAAAGATCATCAATGACTTCTTGGGCTATGTTAACAAGTGTATTCAGCAAGCAATTGCTGCCCCCTGTTTGGGGCTTGTGGGACCATGTCTAGAGTGCTGTGCCCAATTTTGGGCTTCCCACTAAGTGAAAGACATTGCCATACTGCAGCAAGTGCAGTGGGAGGCTACCCAGATGATACGGGGCTGGAGCAGCGCATGGTCTACAAGGAAATGCTGGGAATTGCCTAGTTCAGCCTTAAGAAGAGAAGGCTGTTATTGCTGTCCCAACTACCTCATGGGCAAGTGCAGAGGATTCAGAACTGGACTCTTCTCAGAGGTGTACGTGGAAGGGATGAGAGGCAACAGGCACAGGTTGCAGCATGGGAAATGCTGATTAGACCCAAGGAAATTCTTTTCCAGTGGGAGGGAGCTCAAGCACTGGAACAGGTTGCTCAAGCACTGGAACAGGTTGCTCAGGTCGGCTGTGAAATCTCTGTCCTTGCAGATACTAAAAACTCAACTGAGCAAACCCATACTGGCTCTGCTTCGAGCAGAGGTTGGACCAGACATGCCCCAGAGGTCCGTTCCAACTTAAATTGTTGTATGATCCTGTGAATAAAGTAGAGTTCAAAAAACTATTTTTCCCAGTCTCTTTGTTTTAAAAAGGCAAAGAGAAAATTTTTCATCCATACCACAGCATTTAAGTATTTGCCTTGCAGACCAACTGTTCTGGATTGCTGTTGGACAGAATGGCTTGTCTGAGGGCAGCGAGAGATCAAAGAGGCAAGCGAGGGACTGCTGGATTTTGGAGACGGAAGAATTAAAGGAGACAAAAAACTAAGCAGGTGTTCAAGTACAAAGACAATTAACTTCAAATCTTCTCTGCTGAGATATTTCTGCCTTGTTTCATAGCCAAAGGAAAGAAGATTCCTTTCAGACAGCTCTACCTGTAGGGAGCAACAAAGTTGAGGGGGGGAAGACTCCCTGAATATGTGGTGAATATTTTGGCTGTACTAGACTTCATGTGCAAAGGGAGAACGAGAACACTGAAATTCTTATTTTTTTTTTTTTTCCCCCCAATGGTCAAACTTAGGATTAATTATTTAAGTGATAAGATATCACCAAGTAACTTCAGAATTTTTTTTGTTGTTTTAGAAGAATAATCCTAAACCGCTAAATTTCTTATATACTGAAATCTTCAAACAGCATGCATTCTCTCTGATCTTGAAGTGAGCTAAAACATTCTACAATTCTGAAATGCACAGTACTCACTGAAACAAAAAGAAACCCCAAAACACAAAATTTAAATTGATCTGTGGCTGAGTGACTGAATAATGCTCTAAGTGTTTGCAGCGTTCCGCACTAGCTTTTCTAAATTTGTTTCTCTTTTGTGGTAACACCATGCTCAATAAGCACCGATGTTTTAGACTGCTGAAATGTTACCTTGAAAAGGCACCGACACGTTTTACAGCTAGTAGATCAACTTCGTCAAATTTTTCCTTTGCTTTTTAAGTACCTTGGAATGTCTCAGCATCCACTCTTACAGTTTTTGTGGCTGGACAAAGGGTTATGCTCTTTCTTCTCAAAATGGGCTGGACGATCATATAAATGCATCACTTCATAACATCATAAGATACATTTATTTTTTAAAAATCTTTGTTGACTATATATGTAGAATGATACGCCACTTGAAATTGGAGCAGTAAATGTATTTATCCAATATGTTCTTAGAAACTTTTTCTATATAAAAGGTAAAGAAATGCATCTTTAAAGGGCATAAACACCCTGTCGAAACTTCCATTAGTAGGACTACTCATCTAACAAACAGAAAACTTCTCTTTTTACTTAAAACTCAAAACCACCCTCTCTAGGAAGAGACCAAATGTGGAGATAGTCACCTCCAGCAGCAGAGGAAAGATGGCCTGCTTACAGGGAACGCTGCTACTCCAGCTGTTACGTAGTTCTTGTAGTACACTGCCAAAAAATTACAAGTCATCCTGAGACACTGATTGATTGTACAGACCCTTGAATATTTTAGAAGAGACACCAACTCCTCCTCCTTACGACTTTCCGTGTCTTTCACAATGAACTTAACAAGGCCCACTAGCTTTTAAATCTAAACAATGGTAGTTAAGTGATGCCTTTTTACCAAAAAGCATGACTTTCTTACATCACATTAATGCAAATAGTGATTGTTAATTGTCATCTTAGGATACGCAAGCAATTAACTTGATATTTATGTTAAAAGATGTGATAGCTGTTTGCTTTAATGAAACACAAGTTGTGCTGGATTCCCACCCCAAAGCAGCCATGGAAAACACCCACTGATTAAAAATGAAGATGCAACTGGTTTTTGGTACTGGATGCACATCTTGATAATTCAGATGTAGTTAATTCCAATAAAGGAGAAAATCGCTTCTTCTGAATGGTTCCGGCTGCTTTTGTACTATTACTATCATATCTAAAAAACCCTATATTCATTAAATCACTGACTACTCTGGTTTTTTAATATACGTAACAAAAGGAACTAATGGCAGTGGCTGCTCCAAAACAAACAAGGCAAACTTTCATGGAAAGTCGCCACGGGTCATAAGCATCTACAAACAACAATCCTCTGTTTTTAACTCTTTGCTGCATTTCAGGAGCAAGAGAGTGAATAGTCTGTGGCCTATAGTCCCATGACACATCTCATGATGAGTCTCTGGCATTTAAACAAACAGAACCGTGGGACCACTGTCATTTACACCATGGGACTGGAGAACTGCTCTGCACTGCAGCAGAACGAATGCGCTAACCCTGGTAGTCAACGGTGAGCTGGGGAAGGGGAGCCACGCGACTCTCGCTAACGCAACTGGATGGCACTGTGTTATCGTTATTTATTAGTTGCATGACAGTAGGCTACCACTGAGAAACCTCCTTGTTTCCGAATGTGACCTTTCCCATTTTTCTTCTCTTTCCTACCATATAGGAAGCGGAGACGTGAGTGCCATGCAGTGTATGAATGGCTGGATCTACCACTTCTTGACTCATGCTAGTTCCAGTACTGTACAAAATCTGCTCCCTGTGTTAACGTCACACGCAGTGTTTCATATACAAACCAACAAAGTATGTCACAGCACGCTACGCTGATGTACCGTATTTCCCATGCCAGTTTGGATGAAAGGCCTCTATAACAGACAGCAGAGCAAATGGACAGGGCTACGGTAAAAAAAAATAAAGTGTTGCTACGCCCTCTTTCACTTGACTTAATTTATCTTTTCTGAATATCGCATTTAGAAAAACAACAAATCCTTGCAGTAGCATACTCATTGGCTGCAAAATACAGGATTTATGTCTTTATTTAGCCTTATAATTTTTCTAGAGACTTGGCCAGAAAACAATGATTATTCCTAGCTTACTCATTTCTGCTACTAGTTGTGCCTTTGTTACACTCATTTAACAAGTTTGTATAATGCCAAGCACCATTAAGGCCTTGACTTCAGCGGAGAGTTTTTAATCAATATTATAATAGTAACAATTAAATTGAGAATCTCAATTCGTTGTTTCAGAATCACACAGCTTATCTTGCATGCAAAGTAGATGTAAAAAGGATAAAAGCTTTTTGATTTTAAAAAGTCTGAGATTTTTGCCAAAATCCCACATACAAACGAGGGTGACAGGAAAGTTGCTGTCTCTTTCAATGACATACATGAATTTTGTCCCTGCCATATATTGGTACTTTCTCTTTTGCTATCTGAGAAACACCACTAAAACAGAGCTGAAACTACTTTCTTCATCTCTGGAAGAGACTTTCAAACACCACAATGATGGATCAATAATTTGTCTGGATGCAGTGTGATGGTGTAGGAAAAAAAGAGTGAAACATTCAGATACTAATGTGAAAAAAATATATTCAGAAACACAGACCTTAAAATAAGCCTTTTGTAATAGTCAAGTCCTTCTGATAAAAAGATTGAGAAAAGCTGGGAGAAAAAAAATATTAAGAAATTTTGCAGAACATAGTGACCTTATTGACATGACAATCTCAGACCTAATTAAATTAATAGAAAGTATTTCACTTCTATATTTATGTCAGAGCCCTCACTAAATTTACTAGTACCATCTAGATATTTTTTTGTCAGGGATACCATTTTAAAATAACATGCATCGAAAGAACAATTCAAAATTCTTGAGCAGTCTCAAAATTGAAATAAAATAAGACCTTTGCCTTTTAAGGAGGCATGTTAAATGGGTGGATCTCAGTTTCTCAAATTTACCTTCACTCACTGTTTTAATTTAAAGCCACAGCGAGCAAGGTAAAATATTCTTAAGCAGGCTAAACAGCTAACAATTTTTGTATACATATATTTATGAATTCAACTAAAGGAACAACATTTTTATCTCAACTAAGTGGCACACTGAAGTTCATAATAAAAATTAAGAGAACAAAAATAATACAAATTTTCAGAAGTTCTACAGCTAGTTTTGGTGACCTTCGCTTTTACAAAATTAAAGAGGAGATATTTTGGAGACTCAATGAGAAACAAGCCCCCAGATTTTATTAGGAACGTTAAAGAACTTCTAGCAACTGAATAAAGATGAGAGGGGACCTTTCTGCTGAGAATAAAAGACTGAGCAATGTGCAAATCACTGACTCTAGTGATGTAGAGATAAAGACAACACAGCAAAGGGCAAAAAAGAAATACTGATTTGTACTGCACAACACGCCTTCTAATTGGCTGTGTGCATGTACTGGCCAAGCTACTATGCTGGGGTGAGCTACAGGTTACTGGGTTCATTTAGCATGGCTGTAACTAATGACCACTCTCATTTTAAATGAAGAAACATAGAAGAGAGGGACGTGACATCATAGTTTTGAAACTGACTTCTACAAAAACCGAAGTTGATTGTTGTTTGAGCTCACAAAAACCATGGTAAATTTTTCACTATCATTACTAAACTCATAATATCTGTGCTTGTGTAAGAGGTGATTACCCAGAGCTAGTAAAATCACATGCTTTCTGCTTAAGTCAATTGCTCAAAATACAAAACTTGAAGAGCTTTTCCCCCTTCCTTTCCTTTTATTCAAGTGTCCAAGTTGCCTAAGCACACTGTAAGTTTTTAAATTTCATGGGAAGGATCCAAAATATGAAATAATTTCAGTCAAAATACAGAATACACTGACAAATATTTAATTCAGTAAAGCAATTTTAGATGCTTTTCTCTCCCCCCCCCCCCCCCACCCCCCACCCCCCCCCCCTTTTTTTTAAACTATGGAAATGACATTGGGTGGATCACAATTGTAACAATTAAAAGGAGAAAACCCATTCTGGAGGACTTAAAACAAGTAGCCTAGCTTAAACATTCACAGAAGCGTCTCACATACTCAGATATATTTGAAGAAGAAACTTAGTGCTCTCATCGGTGACTTAGAAGAACATAGTTGTATCAGTTTTTTTTCTATCGTAGAAAAAACCTAAAAGTACAATGATTTCAAATAGCAAGCTAAGGCTGAGATCCTTTTTATGTTCTAAGAGGAAAGACGGACAAAAGGAGAAAACCCATTCTGGACTTACAAAAGCAAGTAGCCTAGCTTAAACATTCACAGAAGCGTCTCACATACTCAGATATATTTGAAGAAGAAGAAACTTAGTGCTCTCATCGGTGACTTAGAAAGCCATAGTTGTATCAGTTTTTTTTCTATCGTAGAAAAAACCTAAAAGTACAATGATTTCAAATAGCAAGCTAAGGCTGAGATCCTTTTTATGTTCTAAGAGGAAAGACGGACAGAGAGTTTTTTTAATAATCCAGATTACAAATTTTTTTAGTACAGAATAATTATAATAAAAGTCTGACCTGTACGTGTGTGTTAGCCTTCCATACTAGCAGCAGTCATAGCTGTAACACTCTTCAGGCCCCAGTTCAAGAAGCAATTCTCAATCATGCGTGTGGCTCAGTAATTTATATATTATTTCCCATTGATGCTGGAGATAACTAACTGGACCCTCATGATCTACTTAAGACTCAGAACAAATCAGGCTCGTGCTCAGTAAGTGAGCTGGGGACACAACATCACCTTCTGTCTCCACCACAAGCACGCTGTGCTCCAGTATTTAACCAGGGGAACCTTCTCAGCCATCTCCTGCAGCTCCCTAAGAGCTTTATGGTGTCCCAGCTACTTTCCATAGATAAACTAGCTAGTTCAGGTCTGCCTTTACTGTAGAGCAGTCCCAGTAGCAAATACAGTAGTGACTTAGCTAAAAGTTGTAATGGGGACTGGAAGAAACACAAATTATTATAAAACATGTGTATGTGTATTTTTTAATAGATGGCATGGCATTAAGGTGAGATTAAAAAAAAAAGTAACAGCATACTCTATCAACATATAGAGACCACTGATGGGAGCTAACCTGCAAATGACTGCAGAAAAAGACGACAGCAAAAGCCATCAGAAGCCTGGTTTCAAAACCAAGTTTGGGGAAGTAAATGGGATAAATAAAGGCAAAAAATGATTATTAAATAGCTACATTTGACACTTACAGTACAGATGACTATTACTGGCTTTTTAAAACCAAGAAATTGCACAAGCCATTCTCTCTTCCTCCATATACACACGCACAAATTATAACCTGACTTTAATAAGGAAGTTTCTCTCAACTGTCAAGAATACCCTTGAAAATATTACAAAAACCATTAAAAATAATGAGATTTAAATGTAATTTACCAACCTTCTTGTAGTCCATTATATTTCCTTTTCCTTGTGCCTTAAAGAGAAAGAGAGATTTTATATAAGACATTACATACTACAAACTAGAGTTGCAAGAATAAAGAATGCAATTAAAAGAGCTACTACTTTAAACATAACCGACTTTCTTTAGGAATCTGATACGGAAAAACCTAAAATACAACCAAATGTGTTACCAGCTTATACAACATGGTTCTGTTTCAGATGAGAGCTACAGATACTCAATGTAATTTTTAGGGTTTTTATTATGACTTGTAGTTAAACATTTGTTGAATCCAAAATGTTTTGGTCTTAAGAAATCTTGCTGTTTGCATTAATTAATCTCTCCCATGAGATTCTGAAATAAACTATACTTCATATCAGCAAAAACAGGATTTATTTTCTTAAAAGAGAACCCTCCGTAGATCTGTAGTGATTTGCACACAGGTAATAGTCTAGAGCTCTCAAAAGGGGATGTCAGGACCATGTCAGCACTATTAGACCTAGGTTAGAGGTGCTTTTGGTTTAGAATTGCATTTGAGTATCAGCATCACCCTTTACTTAAGCAGCAGATACATACAACCTATAATTCCTAACGCATTCAGAAAGAAGTATGAATAATTTTTAAATTCCTTCTTGCCCAGACGCAGAAAAGTACGTAGTCCAAATTCCTCAATTTTGTCACAGGACGATGTAGAAGAGAAGATGTCTATGTCTTTTCTCACCCAGTGGCAGGGCTCTGCCAGACCCAGAGCATTCCTGCTTAACCAACCTCAAGCCCTTCCCTTAGGTCAGATCCAGCTGTATCATTATCACCTCATCCAACTCCAGCTCTTCTTTTTTCAGGCATATTGAGAAAAAAATCACCTGTTTCTTTCCCTCTAGCCTCCACAAGGGATGACCACAAACCTCGTTCTTCTGGAACGTGTCTCCTGAAAAGATGTAGATTAGGACCACTACCTCCCCGTGTCCTCAGTGGGGACTTCAGAGAGCAGCCAAGAGGAGAAGGTCAACTGGCATAAGGAGAAGAGCTGAGGCCTGCACTGAAGAGGAACACTATGTGGCAAGCACAGCTTTGAAGAGATGTTGCAGAGATGGCACAGATTTGGAAAATAAATTAATTTTTGTAAGGGAGGAAAAACAAAATAGAGAAAAGAACCGACGAGAGACTAAGCAAGCAGAACAGGAAGGAAAACAGTAGATAACAAAACTGATTTCACTGAAGGAGAAAGGGGACTGATCCACAAAACCTCTTTACTACTCTCTTTAAGCTTCTTAAGAATCAGCTTTTCCGGAATGCATATTAAGAAAACAGCCTGATAGCATTTGGGAGTAGCAAAACCACTGCCAATAACTGCTTCCTTATTTGTGTATTCCCATCTCTCTCATTTGCCAACTTTTATTCATACCGGTTGGATCTTACGGCTTCTTCAAAATATATCTAGTAGTTATATTGTGTATCAGAACACACCAGAAATATGTTCTTTAACAAATGATTGCCTATATGCAGATTCACACTGTAGTGGAGAATTTGCCAACACGTTTGAGGAAGATGCTTTTTAGTCTTAGCAATACCAGAAGAGGTGTGCTCAGCATGCCTCCTCCTGCGTCTAATACACATTACAAACAGCAAGAATATTTTCCCATGCTCCGTTCCTCTCTAGCATTCAAGTCAACGGCAGTTGTGCTTCTCCAAGCAGCAACCTTATCTAATTTGTTTCCTAAGCCTTCCTTACTACAACTGCACCTTTGCTTTTTTTCTTTCTTTTTATCCTCACAGTAGTTGGGCTCTTTTGACTTTTACTGATCCTGATTTCAGACGCACAGATTTTTTCTTCCTTTTACATCAGACTTCTGCATCTGGTTTAGCTTCCTCAAAGGTATTAAGCCTGATTTGCAAAAGGTATGCACTATTGTCAGACTTGGATAACTTTCTAGGTCTCACTGCTTGGCTGGGGAGCTCAGCCTCTGAATGTCGGGGCTCTGGGCCCTCAAAGAAAAGCATCTGCTTACCAGCATGTTAGAGACATGAACGGCCAGCTCAGCTCAGCCTTCCTCCTGAACACCGAAGATCACCATGTGGCAGTAGTGAGGGACAATAATACCATGACATTCTTCATTAATAAATGAGATGGTGTGAAATCAACTCACCTTGCCAGGAAGAAGGATCCCTGAATCCCCCGTGAAATGACTCAAAATGCATCAGATAAGCAGACCACAAGCAGATGGTTTAAGACAATGCTTTTGGAGTAGGATGTTCTCCAAGATTGACTTTTCTTTCTCAGATGAGATGGTCCCTCTTACATGTGTTCCTAAAACCTGTACTTGAGAAATGCCTGATAAAGCATTTGGTAAATGCTTTTCTTCCAGCCCTGCTTCTTCTGAGAAGTCTCAGAAAGATATGGTGAAAGGCACACGGATTACCTTGGCCTAGATGAGATGGTTCTAGTTTCTGACCGATTCCTTTTTTAAATTACAAATACTATGAGCTAAGATGGATTCTAGACCTGTTCTTGAGGGATTCTGCTTAATTTCTTCACTCAAACTTTGATCTTTTGTACCTCACTGCTTAGATGTTGGATGCCTGTTTAACCCAGAGAATTTTTGCTCTTGTCTAGCGAGAGGTATATGTAAGTGGCTAAAAGTGACTGACTCTTCTGTCTTTTGACGTCTAGGACATCCTCCGTCCTATAATCCTGCATTATCTGCTAAATTTTAAGAATACAGGGCTTTCCAAAAGCTCAGTGGGACTGCATTCAGCAACTATTTCAACACTTTCTCTGAAGAAGAGCATTCAAGCACCTCTTTGTCTGTCTACCACAGTGTTTCCTCGGAACCATTTAGGGTTGGGTGGTTTTGTTTGTTTGTTTTTTTAAAGCATTTCAGGACTCTACTCCAATCCATATGCCTTTTAAAATAGACACCTGACCACACAGTTCATTGGGCATTTCAGTTTTAAATGCACAAAGGTGGAGGGTTTTGGTGGTGAGGCCAGTGAGAACAGGAGAGACTCAGGTCTTTATGGATGATCATTCACTCATGTATATATATCTCCATGTATACACACATGCATGTACACATACCTACACATTTTTTTCCTCCTGTGACAAGGCTTCTCCCTATACACATCCCAAGTCCCTTTTAAGGCAGTCTCTACATTTCATCCAAATCAGCATCTAATCTACTCAAAACACAAATACTCAGTGTTGATGCAACCTTCCACACCTGGATATCTGATGTATTTTTGCTCCTTTCAAATGAAGAGACAAGGGGGCTTTTAAAACGTCTTCAGCTCAGCAGCAGAAACATGCCTATGGCTGCCTTCGTTCAAAGGCTACCTGGGGAACAGCGACTGTATCCGGACCTCTGACAAGAGAACTGTGGTGAAACAATCACACAAGTTCTGGGCATTCCACAGCAGTTCAGGCACCCTTCATGACCTCTCTGAAGACTGCCTTCATCTAAGATATGCATGACAGGCACTGAGTCCCAGTCACATGCTTTCTGAGCAGTATACCACTACTAGGTGCAATGGGGCTCTCTACCTCCACTTTCTTGAACTCCAAGACCTTCCTGTAGGAGGAGGAAGCTGCCAAGGGGAGGTGCTGCCTACAATCCATCGTATGAATGATTATATGGGCAAACAATCAAAAGAGAAAGCCAGATTATTTAGCAGTAATTACAGGTCCATAATGTGATTTCCATATGCCTAGTCAGCTACTACGAAAAATTCTACCTGAGAGGGACTGAGTGCACTGTGCATGCTTTGCCTGTTTATGCCATACAAATGACATTGCACAAGAGGGTGGCTTATGAGCATATTCTTACTAGTACTGCCAGCATGAGAAAGTCTCTGGCTTGGCCTATCTTGAATGTCACATAGTGAACGTCACTATGGATGATATCTCAAAGAGCTTGTAGTTAAATGAAAGGTAATTTTCCTTTCTAAATCAACACAAGCTATGAAAGGCTCCTGGACGAGGTGTTCCACTTTGTATTTAGCTAAAGTAGTAGTTAGTACATACTTTTGCATAGTGCATGTCACCTTTTTTTTCCATCCCCTCCCTTCAGAGAGAAGCGCTTTGTTTCTATAATGCTCATTTTCAGTATGAGAATTAGTAAGCAGACAGACGGGCACTTTTGGAGTCCCGCAACCTCCTCTAGATTCTGCAGATGGGAAATTCTTTCAAAGCTTTTACAAACTGTGCTGTGGTAATACCATTATTCTCCAACTGTAATCATCCAAATCCATCTACATTCAACTCGCATATGAGCCTTGTGTTGAGATTGTAGAATTCCAAAATTCCTCGTCACACATTATAAACTACCAGCTCCTAATTTCAAAATGACGAAAGGTTTGCTTCACTTTAAGATCCTCCAACTCCATACCACTGTAAGCTTGTAGATGCTGCTTATACTTGCTAAAATTTCACTGCTGAAGAGACTATGCCTGTTGCTTGAGGTATGTGAAGGCAGGCTGCAACCTGGCTGTCATGAACGCAGAACTAGGCAGAGGCTCAGACTCCACACCTTCTGCCTGAGTCTCCTGCTTTCAAACCAGCAAGGAAAGGAGCCATCGGCAAGCACATCTTGAATTAATATGCTTGCACAGAGCTAGCTTCTTATTGAAGGCAGTAGCCTTTCTACCAAAAAATCTGTATAACAACTGCAGGAATTTCCAAACGGTACTCATCACAGCTGTTTAGACAGGCAAAACATGTCCGACTGATGTAGGAACTCAACAGAATGCTTAATTTTGGCCATTTTTGGTGTTTACCTCCCTTTCTCTCCCTGCTGTCTTGTACAGTTACCTATTTGTGTTTCAACAACACCCAGGAAGCTATTCACGGACCTGAACCCTGCTATGCTACACGGTACGTACAACAGATCTACACCACACAGCTACCTTATTCTTACCGCCTTCTTCATCTAAGGGTTAGAGGAAAAGACAGCTGAATTAAGAGAACTGAGAATAAGGACATCAACCAGCTAGACCTCACAAATATTTTGTAGTGGTCAGGAAGCCAAGTTCCCCAGATCTTTTCCCCCCCATCCAAAATTACCGCTCCCAGAGCCAAGTTGGCAGAAGGAAATGTGTGCCTACCTTTCAACCACTGTAACGCAAAGTTCTCTGCTTTAAGGTGCCAGTTGAAGTAGCTTTAAGCTAAGACGTGGGACTGCACAAGTAGTGCAGAGGAACAGACATATGTTCCACGCAAGTGAATCCGCTTGTTACACTGACTCACAGAGGTCTGACAGAGCTCGACTGTCAGGTCCCTAGATTTCCCCCTCTTGAAAGCATGGAAGAGAGAGGTATTAAGCATGGAGAGCAGAGGTAACCTCTGTATCATCTTGTCTGTTGTTAGTTTCTAAGTTTATTTGCAGATTGAAAGTACAGATAGGAAGAGAGATACAAATGGCAAAACTAGGAAATTCTAAACAATGCTTTAATTTACCTCTCTGATCTGTTTAATCCATGCCTCCCTTCCAAGGAATTCCTGATGCAGGACTGCAGGAGCAGAATTCAAACTGAAGGCCATGGTGTCACTAGAACTTTCTTTAACAAATGGCTGAAGGTCTGAATGTAGCTGAAAGAGAAGAACATCTTTCTTCAATTCCCAGGAACAGTCTATATATATCCACCCACTCACCAAATCAAGGTCCATATACTGATCCTACACCTACTCGCCACTTTCTGCTTTGACACTTGTACTTTGGTTGCACTTTTTCAAGTTTGGGGGAAGGAGAGGAAGAGGGGGAAGAATTGCAGCGGCAGAAAGTTGTAAAGAGAAGCATGTAGAGAGTCTGCAAAGAAATGGGTGAAGGACAGCTTGCAGAGCTGGGCAAGTGATGGGACACAGCCAGGTAGGCAATTTTTGAGTGGCAGGAAGCAGAAAAAATATAAAGGAAAGAATGATCCAGTCTTTGGTGGGAAGAATATCAGTTTTTCGTCTGTGAAGGGTAATACATTCTACTTTTCAGTACCCGAGGAAGCTGATGCAATATGACCCTCCTTCTGACAAAGGAAACGTTACATAGCTAGGAGCTTTCTATGAAAATTATACAATCCTGTATATACAACTATATGTCAATGGTGAATGTATTAATATTAAAGCATACACAAAATATTAAGGCTATAGTCTGTACTAGAAGCAATTTACTGGTAGAGTTGTACCTAGTAATAGCATATAGCGGCACTTCTACAGCAGTAAAGCTGTGCTTTATAAAACCACTTCCTTCTTCTGGAGGAACTAGAAACTGTCTAAACCAACTCAGCTGAAGCAGACGGGAGTCTGTCTGCCTGTCTCAAGCTACATCTATACTTGCAAGTAGTGCAATACAGTAGGAGCAGATCTTTAGGGCAAAACAAGAGTGCCAAGGACCCGAGTTCCACGCTGTGGGTGTTTTCCTTTAGACTAACTCTAGCTGTGGACTGAAAGACTTCTAATGGAGGTCAGAGGTCTTCTCTGGGAAATCCTACTGCTGCAGAGGTGTAGGCTGCTCCTGTCCGTATCTGGTGACCTCCCTCCTTATCCCCCTCTGGAAGTTACATCTCCACAGCAGATTATTCAGAAGGGAACATATGCAGGTCCTTCAGCCACCGCAGCTTGTGCCTCAGCCTCATGTGCTGCTGCAGGCAGTTGAGCCTCTTGGTGCAAACCTCTGCATGGTGGCAGCTGAGACCCAACGCATACTTCCTCCTGCAACTCCTGCTACTAGGACAGTGGCTTCAAGAAGAACGTAGCAGCAGAGAAGGTAAAGTTTTAAGCTGCTACAGAAAGATGCGCTAGAGGGACATTAACAGAGCCTTGAATGAAATAAGCTACACTGCCAGAATTGTGATTTTGCCTGTTCATAAGCACTGTTCATACCAGTAGTTTCTGCAAACATCTTCACACGAGGCAGCAGCCAAATCTCTCAACACCACTGACCTGCTGGCAAAAGTCTACAACATAGTGGCAGTATACGACAGAGCTCAAAAGCAACATATCTTACAAATCTTTCTGTTTTTAAGATCCCAGAACGAAAGGAAAAGGCATACCTTATGACTCATAGACATGTGCTTTCCATACTGAAATGCCATGTCCTGAATCTCAGCACTGTGCTTTGCTAGCTCCATTGCAGCCTGGCAACTCTTTGCCAGCAAGGCACTATGTGACAGGAAAACCTGCTCCTTCCACGTAGATATGCCGATATCATCTGTAAGACAGTTCTCCTGAAAATGAAACAAAGGCTAACATGAAAACACCAAAACTGCAGCTGTGTCAGCTCGCAGAAGTTAATGGAGTGGCACAGGATAATGTAACATGCGGTGAGTAAAAAAACTCTGGGTGCCATGGTGCCAAATAAAGAAGGGCATTCTTTTGGGGATGAGTAGAGAAAAGTATCAGAATAAATATACTGGCAGCTTCAACAAACAACATTTTCATTTTCTGCTCAAAAAGAACAATGTAAAATGCGTGGAGCTGTCAACAGATTCAACACAGATCCTTTTCTTAATGACTGTATCATTACACTGAACATTAACAGCGGACTACATTCCTTATTTGGGACTGGGGAGAAAAAAAAAGAAAAAAGGCAAAAAACCAAAAAACAACCCCAGAGTACATCTGCACTTCAGCCCCTTGCTAGTTACCAAGAACCAACAATCCCAAACAAACTTGAGAAGTTGCTACAATTTCTCCTTTGTAGTCAAGAAAAAAAATGATTACAAAAGGTATTAAAAATCCTTATAGAACTGCATTGGAAAAATGAAGGGCTGTGATGGAGGACTTGTACCTCTTCTACTCTCATATTAAGGACAAGGAATGGCTGAAAGTATTAAAAAATAAATAAATAAAGCTGTGATTTAGAAATGTCAGGTATTAACTTCCCCAGGGGACTGATAGAGATCTCAGTGATGCCTCTAGTGAACTTTATCACCTTGACTGTAAGGTCAGAGATGCTCAACGCTTCTCAAAATCCTTTGTATCCAAAATATTAATTTGGATTACTTTCCACAAACTGTTTTAATTAACACAAATCCAATCCTTTCCCCCCAAACCCAAATTCAACTGCAGCTCCTTTGGCTCACAAAGTGTTAATATGCCACTATTTTACTAATGGATCTTCAAAGTTTGACATGACTTGTAATCTTTCTCACATACACGTCACTGTCACACTTTTAGGTACTCTCTAAAGAGGGAAAAAACCAAAACCAGAAAAGACCACAGTTGTTTTGCTTAGAAAAAACTAAAATCAGTAATGAAAAAATACAGAAAAAATTTCAAGCATATCACACTTTTAGGTACTCTCTAAAGAGGGAAAAAACCAAAACCAGAAAAGACCACAGTTGTTTTGCTTAGAAAAAACTAAAATCAGTAATGAGAAACTACAGAAAAAATTTCAAGCATATAAATGTTAAAAAGTTTGTAATTTCTCAGTTCAGCCAAATCTGTAGCATACACTAAGCCAAAAGGTATTCTTTAAAAGAGTAATATAAAAACCCTCTTACATAACAAGCCTTTTCCCTCAAAGTGACGTCAATTAAATTACTTAGAAATGAGCAAGAAGTAATTCTGTGTGACCCTATAGTTTTCTAGCAAGGTATTATCTGTCATGAAATCGGTAACAAACGAAATAGAATCCATCCGTTCAGCTCTAATTTTCCTCCCTTATGGATATCACCCAGAAGTGCTGCGTTACAAGGGAGAGGATAATTTGAGACTAATGGAAAAAGTAGGAGAATTCTGCAATGCCAAGTAACCCAGAGCTGTATCAAAATGCCTTTGCTTTCAGACATACTATTAACTTATACAAGGCAAGTGAAGAACAGAGAAACCACATGTTTGCTATTATGCATATGATAACTTACAAAGTCAAGCCTAAACTTTCCTCGTGTTTCATTTTACTGTAGTATTTTTGTTTTAAAATCTTAACTCAGCCCAGAGCATGTGCAAATTCCCATGACTGGCAAAATGTCAAAATGAGCATTTAACTCAAGTAGTTTCCTATATATCAAGTCTTTTTTTTTCCACTCAGATATAGATCAATTTATTTTAAATTTAAAATCAGGAGCTCTTGGAAGACGCAACACAATCTTTTCCTTAACAACCAATCTGCTCAGCGAAAAAAAAGTATTTACTAAAATTTGCTGGATGATATTGAAAATTGGCAGTGATTTTTATAATTATTTGTTTTAAATCCAACCAAGACAAAAATATTCTAGAAAGGTATCCTGAAACAATTTATGAAGTTAAAAATCTTTCAGAAGACCCATAAGTTGAAAATGTTTGCTTGCTGCAGGCTTTGAGCAGTAACAGAAACATGGATGTTATCAAATATCAACTGCAGGAACTGAAGAAACTTA